>NC_052160.1:2147765-2200265 GCF_902713615.1 Scyliorhinus canicula
GGTTTGGTTGTTTCTCCTTATTTAACCCAGTGTCTTTGTCTGTCTTTAAAGATGTGATGTAAATGCAAGTTTTTGTTGCAGCTACACAAAGTAATAAACATTCAATGAGGAAGACGGTGGTGAAGTGGTATTGTCACGACTAGTAATCCAGAGACCCAGGGTAATGCTCTGGGGGCCCGGGTTCAAGTCCCACCACGGCAGATGGTGAAATTTGAGTTCAGTAAGAATCCAGAATTAAACGCTTAATGATGACCATGAAATTATTGTTTTAACCCATCTAATTCACTTTAGGGAAGGAACTATATGTGACTCCACATCCACAACAATGTGCATGACTCGTAAATGCATTCTGGGCACAAATGGTCTTGCAAACCACCCAGTTCCAGGTCAGTTAGTGGTGGGCAATACAAATGCAGGCCCAGCCAGTCAGTGAATGAATGAAGCCCCATTATCACCATGGCACTGCTTACACTGCTGTGACCACTTTGATGATAATGCTAACTTTATGGTAGGAATGTCAGGGGTGTGAGAAGGCAGGAGAAGGGCGATGAGGAACATACCAGCCATGATCGAATGGCGGAGCAGACCCGATGGGCTGAATGGCCTAATTCTACTCCTCTATCTTATGGCCTTATTATGGCGAGCTTGATCATTCCATGATTGACTGAGTGATTCTTAATTTTTGTAATCTGTGATAGATGCCAAACTGCAAAATTATTTTCCAGTCAAGGACCATTAAAGATGCCTTTAATCTTCGTTTATTAGTAATTGTTCACATTGCTGCTGATTGGTCATAGGAGTCAGGAAACAATTTTAAGAAAACTGGTCTTTGATTTTATATATTTTTTTTTTTTTAAATAATTTTTATTGAAAGAGTTTTTCCATACAGACATTTACCCCTACTAATTTTTAAATTATTTACAACACAATCCCTCTAGGCAAATGTCCCTCCCTCGCCCGCCCTCTCGCGCGCACCAGTCCTCCCCCCCCCCCCCCCCCCCCCGCAGGCAACCTTAACAAACAAGGCAGCCTACAGTTTCAGACATGAGCAGCGAGCAGACTTGCCCGCGTTACAGTCGTGCATGTCCCCCCACGACCCTTGCTGCCCCCCCCCCCCCCCCCCCCCCCCCCCGGGTTGCTGCTGCCACGACCCCGAACGTCTATCTCTGATCTAAAAAGTCAAGGAAAGGTTGCCACCGCCTGGCGAATCCCTGTACCGACCCTCTCAGGGCAAATTTGATCCTTTCTAGCTGAATATAGCTAGCCATATCGTTAATCCAAGTTTCAACGCTTGGAGGCCTCGCGTCCTTCCATTGAATTAATATCCTTTGTCGAGCCACTAGGGACGCAAAGGCCAGTATTCCGGCCTCCCTAGCCTCCTGTACCCCCGGTTCTACCCCGACCCCAAAGATCGCAAGCCCCCATCCTGGTTTGACCCTGGACCCCACCACCTTCGACACCGTCCTTGCCACCCCCTTCCAGAACCCTTCCAGCACCGGACATGCCCAGAACATATGCACATGGTTCGCTGGGCTTCCCAGACATCTGACACACCTGTCCAAACCCCCAAAGAACCGGCTCATCCTTGTCCCCGTCATGTGAGCTCTATGCAGCACCTTAAATTGAATGAGGCTCAGTCTCGCACACGAGGAGGAAGAGTTGACCTTCTCCAGTGCATCCGCCCACGTCCCGTCTTCTATCTGCTCTCCCAGCTCCCCTTCCCACTTGGCTTTCAGCTCCTCCCCTGATGCTGCTTCCGCCTCCTGCATTATCTTGTAGATGTCTGATATCTTCCCCCCTCCGACCCAGACCCCCGAGAGCACCCTATCACTCGCCCCCTTACTGGGGAGCAGGGGAAACCCCTCCACCTGCCGCCTAGCAAATGCCTTCACTTGTAAATATCTGAACATGTTTCCCGGGGGGAGCTCAAACTTCTCCTCCAGCCCTCCCAGGCTCGCAAACCTCCCCTCTATAAACAGGTCCTTCAGCTGCCGTATGCCCACCCTGTACCAGCTCTGAAATCCCCCGTCGATGTTCCCCGGGATGAATCTATGGTTCCCTCTTATTGGCGCCGCCAACAGACCTCCCATTTCCCCCCTATGTCGCCTCCACTGCCCCCATATCTTGAGGGTGGCCGCCACCACCGGGCTCGTGGTGTACCTCGTGGGGGGGAGCGGCCATGGTGCCGTTACTAGGGCCCCCAGGCTTGTGTTGCCACAGGACGCCCTCTCCATTCGTTTCCAAGCTGCCCCCTCCCCTTCCATCATCCACTTGCGCACCATCGACACATTTGCCGCCCAGTAGTACCCCGAGAGATTGGGCAGTGCCAGCCTTCCACTGTCCCTACTCCGCTCCAAAAAGACCCTCCTCACCCTTGGGGTGCCATGCGCCCACACGTAGCTCATGATGCTACTCGTCACCTTTTTGAAGAAGGCCCTAGGGAGGAAGATGGGCAAGCACTGAAATAAAAACAAGAACCTTGGGAGGACCTTCATTTTGATTGACTGCACCCTCCCCGCCAGCGACAACGGTACCATGTCCCACCTCTTAAATTCCTCCTCCATCTGTTCCACCAGCCTGGAAAAGTTCAACTTGTGGAGGGTCCCCCAGTTCCTTGCCACCTGCACCCCTAAGTACCTAAAGCTCTTTCCTGCTCGCTTGAAGGGGAGTCTCCCAATACCCTCTCCCTGGTCCCCCGGGTGTATCACAAAAACCTCGCTTTTGCCCAAATTTAGTTTGTACCCCGAAAAGTCCCCAAACTCTGCTAATAGTTCCATTATCTCCGGCATTCCCCCTTCTGGGTCTGCCACGTACAGCAGTAGATCATCCGCATACAGCGATACTCGATGTTCCTCCCCTCCCCTAGTCAGTCCTCTCCACCCCCCTGAACCCCTCAGTGCCATCGCCAACGGTTCAATCGCCAGTGCGAAAAGTAGGGGGGATAGGGGACATCCCTGCCTGGTCCCTCGGTGGAGCCCGAAATACTCCGACCTCCTCCCGTTTGTCACTACACTCGCCGTCGGGGCCGAGTAGAGCAACTTCACCCACTTAATAAACCCTTCCCCAAACCCAAACCGTTCCAACGTCTCCCACAGGTACTCCCACTCCACCCTATCGAATGCCTTCTCCGCGTCCAGCGCTACCACTATCTCAGCCTCCCCCTCCACTGCCGGCATCATAATTACATTCAGCAATCTCCGCACGTTCGTGTTGAGCTGCCGCCCCTTCACGAACCCCGTCTGGTCCTCATGGATTACCCCTGGCACACAATCCTCTATTCTAGCTGCCAGGATCTTTGCCAGCAACTTGGCATCCACGTTCAGAAGCGAGATAGGCCTGTAGGACCCGCACTGCACGGGGTCTTTATCCCGCTTCAATATCAGGGAGATCAGAGCCTGCGACATTGTCGGGGGCAGAACCCCCCCCTCTCGCGCCTCATTAAAGGCTCGTACCAGTACCGGTCCCACCAAGTCCACATTTTTCTTATAGAATTCCACCGGGAACCCATCTGGCCCCGGCGCCTTCCCCGCTTGCATCTGACCTATTCCCTTGACTAGCTCCTCTAGCCCTATTGGCGCCCCCAGCCCTTCTACCAGCCCCTCCTGGACCCTTGGGAACCTCAATTTGTTTAGGAAGTCCTCCATTCCCCCTCTCCTCGTCGGCGGCTCAGACCGATACAACTCCTTGTAAAAATCCCTGAAGACCCCGTTCACTTCTTGCCCCTTCTGCACTACCTTCCCGCCCCTCTCCTTCACTCCCCCAATCTCCCTAGCCGCATCTCGTTTGCGAAGCTGGTGTGCCAGCATCCTGCTCGCCTTTTCCCCATACTCATAGACCGCGCCCTGTGCCCTTCTCCACTGCGTCTCTGCCTTCCTGGTGGTCAGCAGGTCGAACTTGACCTGCAGGCTGCGCCGTTCTCCCAGCAGCCCCTCCTCTGGTGCCTCCGCATATCTCCTATCCACTTCCAATAGCTCCCCCACCAGCCTCTCCCTCTCCTGCCTCTCCTTTCTTTCTCTGTGCGCCCTTATGGAGATCAGCTCTCCCCTGATCACTGCCTTCAGGGCCTCCCAGACCATCCCCACCTGCACCTCACCCGTGTCATTCAAGTCCAGATAGCTCTCAATGCTCTTCCGGACCCTTTTACACACCTCGTCGTCCGCTAACAGCCCCACATCCAGCCGCCACAGCGGGCGCTGGTCCCGCGCCTCCCCCATTTCCACATCCACCCAATGCTGTGCATGTTCAGAGATCGCAATGGCCGAGTACTCAGCTTCCCGTACCCTCGGGATCAGCCCCCTGCTCAACACGAAGAAATCGATTCTGGAGTACACTCTATGGACGTGGGAGAAAAAGGAATACTCCCTCGCCCTCGGCCTACCAAACCTCCATGGGTCTACTCCTCCCATCTGCTCCATGTACCCCCTCAGCACTTCTGCCGCTGCCGGCCTCCTATTGGTCCTTGAGCTCGATCTGTCTAGCCCGGGGTCCAGCACTGTGTTAAAGTCCCCCCCCATGATCAAGCCCCCTGCCTCCAGTCCCGGAATGAGGCCCAATAGGCGCCTCATAAAACCCGCGTCATCCCAGTTCGGGGCATATACGTTGACCATCACCACTTTCTCCCCCTGCAGCTTACCCTTCACCATCACATACCTACCCTCCTTATCCGCCACCACCTCCTCCGCCACGAACGACACCCTCTTTCCCACCAGAATCGCCACCCCCCTGTTCTTTGCGTCCAATCCAGAGTGGAACACCTGTCCCACCCACCCCCTTCTCAGGCGAACCTGGTCCACTACCTTCAAATGGGTCTCCTGTAACATTGCTACATCAGCCTTCAGTCCCTTCAGGTGTGAGAATACCCATGATCTCTTGACCGGCCCATTCAACCCCCTCACGTTCCAAGTGATCAGCCGGGTCGCGGGACGACCCGCCCCCTTCCCCTGCCGATTAGCCATGTCCTGTTCCCTGCTCGCCCCGGGTCGCCCCTCCCCTTCTGACCCGCTCCCCATGGCGATGTCCCCCTCCCCCCACCTCTCCAGTCCTCCACTTCCCGTTTCTGGTCTTTTCAGCAGCAACCCGGTGATTTTATATTTTTGAATTAAAATTGTTGCTGTTCAAAATTGAGTCGCAAAATGAAATGTGCTGAGTACACACAAGTAAAGTCTCAAATAATTTGACAATTTGCATACTGTGGCTTGGATCTGTGTTTTAACTTTGTATTCTTGAACCTTGAGATTAGACTAGACTAGAAGGGCTTGAGGTTCATAAGGAGGAGGCGTTAGCGATTCTGGAAAGTGTGAAAATAGATAAATCCCCTGGGCCGGATGGGATTTATCCTAGGATTCTCTGGGAAGCTAGGGAAGAGATTGCTGAGCCTTTGGCTTTGATCTTTAAGTCATCTTTGTCTACAGGAATAGTGCCAGAGGACTGGAGGATAGCAAATGTTGTCCCCTTGTACAAGAAGGGGAGTAGAGATAACCCCGGTAACTATAGTCCAGTGAGCCTTACTTCTGTTGTGGGAAAAGTCTTGGAAAGGTTTATAAGAGATAGGATGTATAATCATCTGGAAAGGAATAATTTGATTAGAGATAGTCAACATGGTTTTGTGAAGGGTAGGTCGTGCCTCACAAACCTCATTGAGTTCTTCGAGAAGATGACCAAACAGATGGATGAGGGTAAAGCAGTTGATGTGGTGTATATGGATTTCAGTAAAGCGTTTGATAAGGTTCCCCACAATAGGCTATTGCAGAAAATACAGAGGCATGGGATTCAGGGTGATTTAGCAGTTTGGATCAGAAATTGGCTAGCTGATAGAAGACAAAGAGTGGTGGTTGATGGGAAATGCTCTGACTGGTGTCCAGTTACTAGTGGTGTGCCACAAGGATCTGTTTTGGGGCCGTTGCTGTTTGTCATTTTTATAAATGACCTGGAGGAGGACGTAGAAGGATGGGTGAGTAAATTTGCAGATGACACTAAAGTCGGTGGAGTTGTGGACAGTGCAGAAGGATATTACAAGTTACAGAGGGACATAGATAAGCTGCAGAGCTGGGCTGACAGGTGGCAAATGGAGTTTAATGCAGAAAAGTGTGAGGTGATTCATTTTGGAAGGAATAACAGAAAGGCAGAGTACTGGGCCAATGGTAAGATTCTTGGTAGTGTGGACGAGCAGAGAGATCTCGGTGTCCATGTCCATAGATCCCTGAAAGTTGCCACCCAGGTTGAGAGGGTTGTTAAGAAGGCGTACGGTGTGTTAGCTTTTATTGGTAGAGGAAGCCATGAGGTCATGTTGCAGTTGTACAAAACTGTGGTGCGGCCGCATTTGGAGTATTGTGTGCAGTTCTGGTCGCCACATTATAGGAATGATGTGGAAGCATTGGAAAGGGTACAGAGGAGATTTACAAGGATGTTGCCTGGTATGGAGGGAAGATCATATGAGGAAAGGCTGAAGGACTTGAGGCTGTTTTCGTTCGAGAGAAGAAGGTTAAGAGGGGACTTAATTGAGGCATACAAGATGATCAGAGGATTAGATAGGGTGGACATCGAGAGCCTTTTTCCTCGGATGGTGATGTCCAGCACGAGGGGACATAGCTTTAAATTGAGGGGAGATAGATATAGGTCAGAGGTAGGTTCTTTACTCAGAGTAGTAAGGGCGTGGAATGCCCTGCCTGCAACAGTAGTGGACTCGCCAACACTAAACGCATTCAAATGGTCATTGTATAGGCATATGGGCGATAAGGGAATAGTGTAGAGGGACTTTAGAAGGGTTTCACAGGACGGTGCAACATCGTGGGCCGAAGGGCCTGTACTGCGCTGTAATGTTCTGTGTTCTATTTGTAAGGTGGTTTGAGATGCATGTGTTTTTCAAGAAAAAATAGTATTCTGAGATTGTATTTCGTTCTGATCGGAGATGGGGAACAGATTTTGATCTTTGCTCAATCAGCCTTTGTTTAACATCGCTCTAATCTGTCAATGGGTTTCAGTGCTGACCATTGGACCTATTTTCACCAATATGATAAATCCATTCCAGCTACCCAGGTGAAATAGCAGCACATGTTAAACAAAAGTGGGGTTTGTTTACTTAAAGGCAGAACACACATCAGCACTTCTGCTTTCTGACTCTGATGAGAATCAGTTAGTCCAGCAGAATATTTTGTTCTCAAGAATGGTAGTGAGCAGCAGAGTACACAATTTAAAAAAAAAATATATATATATATATATATATATATATACACAGAAGTCAAACCGGAAAACCGCTGTCTAATAGTTTATTTTAGCCTGTGTTCCTGGGAGAAAAGATTACTTTCAAATCAACAGAAGTAATACTACTGACCATAATTTCACCATTGGATGATGAGCGTTTCAACTTCAGCATTGTTTTACCACACTTTCTAACCATGTGCATAATACTTTTAATCCATTCTTTGCTCATCCTCTTTTCTTGTCAATAATGGGTTGAGTAACTTCACACTCGTGTGGAGCTCATTTTAGAAAACAGTTGCAAATTGCCTTTGAGGACAGTCTTATGTTCAATCTCTTGGTATTGGTTTAGTTTTTATATTTGAGGCACGAGGTAAAACTCATATTTGTCGTGTAACAAGCAGTTTTGTTTCTTTCAGGTACTGAGTATTAACAGTAACTACTGTATAACATTTGGGGCAGCATAATGGTTTTTAAAGAAATTAACACAGAGGGGAGCTTTTCAGCTCATTGGTGATGAAGTCCAGCATCTTTTTCATGAGGGTCTTTTCCTCGAAGTTGTGATTTTCTAAGATTAGCTTCACAAAATTGCTGGAAATGTTTTTTACTATTTCTCATTTTTCTCATAGTATCTTTATTCATCTAGTGTTATTAACCATATCTCCTGCATGCAGTTCCAGTAGTATAAACTTAATCATTTCTATAGGCTTCAAGTTATTCAATATAGATTTTCCTTCCCTTTGTTTTAATATGTGAAATAAATCATTTCTTGTCTGTATTTTTAAAAATTCTTTCATTGCATGTGAGCATTGCTGGTATGGCCAGCATTTGTTGCCCATCCCTAATAAATCCCCTTGAGTAGGTGGTGAGTGGTAAGCCACTTGAACTGCTGCAAACCATCTGATGTGGGTGCACTCACAGTGCTGTTAGGGAGGGAGCTCCAGGCATTTGATCCAGCGACAGTGAAGGAATAACAATTTAGTTCCGATTCAGGATGGTGTGTAGCTTGGAGAACCTTTGGTGGGGTCATCCTATGCATCTGCTGCCCTTGTCCTTCAAGGTGGTTGAGGGTTTGCAAGGTGCTGTTGCAGGAGGCCTAGAGAATTGCTGCAGCTCACCTTGTGGATGGTACACACTGCTGCCATTGTGCGTAGGTGATGGAAGGAATGAGTTTAAGTTGGTGGATGGACTGCCAATCAAGGGGAGTTACTTTGCACTGGATGGTTTTGAGTTTTTTTGAAGCTGCTCTCATCCAAGCAAGTGGGGAATATTGCATCACACTCCTGACTTGTAAGTGGGGGACAGGCTCTGGGGAGTCAGAAGGTGAGTTATTTACTTTAGAATTCCCAGTCTCTGGCCTGCTGTTGTAGCTATGGGATGTATATAGCTGGTGCAGTTCAGCTTCTGGTCAATGATTAATTAAGGGAGACTGAGATGCATTTGTTACCGGAAAATCGAGTTCAACAAACTTGCTGGAGAAGGTAACAGAGGGTTGTTGAGGGCAGTGCTGATAATCTACATGGACTTCCAAAAGGCATTTGATGCAGTGTCACACAACAGACCGGTCAGCAAAGCCATAGCTCATGGAATAAAAGGGACAGTAGCAACATGGATATGAAATTGGCTGAGTGACAGGAAACAGTAGTGGTTAATGGCTGTTTTTGACAGTATGTAGTGGAGTTCGCCAGGAGTTGGTTTTGGGATCCTTGGTCTTCCTGATATACATGAACGACCTAGACCTTGGTCTACAGGGCACAATTTCAACATTTGCAGATGATACAAAACTTGGAAGCACTGTGAGCTGCAAGGAGGATAGTATAGAACTTTAGAGGTTGGTGCAATGGGTGGACAAGTGGCAGATAAAGCTCAGTGCGGAGAAGTGTGAAGTGATTTATTTTGGGAGGAAGAACGTGGTGAAATTATATAAAATAAAGGATACAACTCTGAAGGAGGTGCAGGAGCAGAGGGACTGAGGTCTATATGTGCATAAAATCATTGACGGCGCAAAAACATGTTAAGAAGGTGATTAATAAAGTATGCAGTATCCTGGGCTTTATTAATAGAGACGCAGAGCACAAGAAGAAGGAGGTTATGATGAACTTGTATAAGACATTAGCATGGTCCTGGTTGAAGTATTGCTTCCATTTATCGGCACCACACTTTAGGAAGGATGTGAAGGAATTGGGAGAGGGTGTAGAAAAGATTCATGAGAATGGTTGCTGGGATGAGAAGCCTCAGTTATGTAGCTCGATTGAAGAAGTTGGGACTGTTTTCCTTTGATTGGCAAAAGACATAAAGGTGACAAAACGTCTTCACACAGCTTGTGGTTAAGGCCTGGGATGCACTGCCTGAGAGTGTGGTGACGACCGGTTCAATGGAGGAATTCAAAAGAGGATTGAACTATTTTTAAAAAAATTTAGAGTACCCAATTTATCTTTTCCACTTAAGGGGAATTTAGCGTGGCCAATCCACCTACCCTGCACATCTTTGGGTTGTGGGGGTGAAACCCACACAAACACGGGAGAATGTGCAAACTCCATACGGACAGTGACCCAGAGCCGGGATGGAACCTGGGACCTCAGCGCCATGAGACAGCAGTGCTAACCACTACACCACCGTGCTGCCCCAGAGGATTGGACTATTAACTGAAAAGAAAGAATGGTTTTGGGGAGAGAGCGGGCCAAAGGCACAAGGTGAGTTGCTCATTTGGAGAGCTGGTGCAAACGTGATGGACCAAAAGACTTATTTCACAGTAACAGATCTGGGATTCTGTCAGTGATAAGCCCGTGGTGCTAATGGGGAATTATGAGATGGTAACGCCAATGAATGCCAAAAGGAATTGGTTAGGTTATCTCATGCTGATGGTCATTGCCTGACATTTGGATAGTGAGGGTGTTACTTGCCGCATCTGCCCAAGCCTGAATTATCTTGTTGCCTATGGACACTGGTTGCTTTTGTGGCTGAGTTGAGAATGGGACTGGCCATAGTGCAGTCATCGGTGAACATCTGCACTTCTGACCTTCTGGTGAAAGAAAGTTAATTGAAGCAGCTGAAGATGGTTGGACTTTGGATGCTACCATGAGGAACTCCTGGAGTGACATCCTGGGACTGAGGTGATTGACTTCCAACAACCAGAACCACCTTCCTTTGTGCTAGGTATGACTCGCATCAACGGAGAGTTTTCTCATGATTCCTATTAACTGTAGCTTTGCTCAGGCTCCTTGGCATCACACTTGGTCAAATGCTGCCTTGAGTCAAACACGCTGTCACTTTCCTGAGTTCAGCTCTTTTATCCATGTTTAGACCAAGGGTTGTAAAGGGGCCAGAAGCTGAATGGTCATGGTGGAACCCCAACTGAACGTCAGTGAGTAACTTACTGATGTGTAAGTGCTGCTTGATAACACTGTTGACAACACCGCCCCTCACTCTGCTGATGGTCAAAGGGACACTGATAGGGTGGTGATTATTAAGTTGAAATTTGTGTGATTTTGTGGTGAAGCCATAATATTCATGTTTGAATAGATTCTTAATCATTCTGGTTTAGAATGCCAAGGTTAACAGTGGGCTGCTTTTTAGAATAGGTTTTCCTGGTGAACTGGTAGATCTCCAAATTCCCCATCAAAAATGTCGCTCACATTTACACATTGATTTTGCCCAGTGTCTGAAAATTCCAATTTAAGGAATCATAATAAAACACTGCTCAGTGTCCAAAGAATTCTAGGTTGCCCAGGAATGATTTTTAAAAAACATTCTCAATGCTCCGAATGGATTTTATGTAGGATGTATGTTCATAGAATGTATTCATCCCCATGGCAACTGTTGGACTTTTACTGTTTTTGAAAACTAAAAGCTGAACCTTAAGGATGCAAACGTTTTATTAATGTGACATTCAGCCCAAATAAAACTTTGCCTTTATGCATTCATTTACGTAACCCAAAAAAAAGAGGTTTAAAAAAGCAGGGGTTGCAATGACCTGATTACCTTTGGAGATTACTAGATGCCTGTTAATAATCTTAAAGGCAGTAACCAGTCACGTTTCAGTGAGCATGAGAAGTAAAGTTGTTAACCATCTCAGAGATTAATCAATAAAATTACTGAGAATTTAGGGTGGCGCAGTGGTTAGCACTGCTGCCTCATAGCTCCAGGGACCTGGGTTCCATTCCGGCCTCGGGTAACTGTGTGTAGTCTGCACTTTCTCCCTGTGTCTGCATGGGTTTCCTCCGGGTGCTCCGGTTTCCTCCCACAGTCCAAAGATATGCAGGTTAGGTGGATTGGCTATGCTAAATTGACCTTAGTGTCCAAAAAGGTTAGTGGGATTACTGGGTTATGGGGATAGGGTGAAGACGTGGGTTTAAATAGGGTGCTCTTTCCAAGAGCCGGTGCAGACTCTACAATGGGCCGAATGGCCTCCTTCTGCACTGTAAAATCTATGATTCTATGAACTGATAGTCTCTTTAATTGCTTTACCTTTAAGGCCTTTTGCCACCAGCATTTTAATATCCAATTTGAAAGCCCACGTGTTTTACAGGTTTTAGTGATTTTACAAAAAATCAGTGGAGAGAAGATTAAAAGCCAAAAACTTTGTTTATTTTTCTAAAAGCTTTCACTTTGTACATTGCTAAAAAGGATTTTAAATGGGTCAAGTTAAACCAAACAGCATCCTACAGTTATTTGCAAAGTTTGCGAACGCCATTTTTTGAAGGATTTTCCGTCAGGCTGTCACTTAAGCCTGAGAGTTTTTTTAACGTTATAATCAAAATTGCCGATTTATTGTATCTTGCCCATTAACCTTCTGCTATTGTGGTACGTTTAACATTGGCGATTATACATAGGGGAGCAGTTGCAACTTTGCTTTAGTAAACAATGCATGGGTGTGTGACCCGAGTTGGCTTTCAATTGATGACTTCACATTTTCAGGGGGGTGTCAGTTGGGTAACCCTCAGCGTACTGCTGTCCCTTCTCTAATCATAAGCAGGAATGGTTATTGGCACTGGTAGAATATAAAGGATACAAATCCTGCTGACGGTCTAATTAAAGAAAATCAAAATCGTTCAATGTTAGTCTCTGTTCGTGTTGAAAATGGATGCACACCACATTGGTGACCAGGGAATGGTGCTGATAGAATGCAGTGTGTTTGTAAATCTCCAAACAGGGTTTTTGGTAAGAAAACCACAGGAAACTTTAGGGTGTTTTTTTCTCAAACTCAGAAAGTATTCAATTTTTGGTAGTAAGCTTGTCTGAGAATCGTAGGGGATAGATAGAGTGGACTTTCAGAGACTGTTTCCTCGGGTGGATGTAGCTGTTACAAGGGGTCATAACTATAAGATTCAGGGTGGGAGATATAGGAGGGATGTCCGAGGTAGGTTCTTTACTCAGAGAGTGGTTAGGGTGTGGAATGGACTGCCTGCTGTGATAGTGGAGTCGGGCACTTTAGGAACTTTCAAGCGGTTATTGGATAGGCACATGGAGCACGCCAGAATGACAGGAAGTTGGATAGCTTGTTCTTGGTTTAGGACAATACTCGGCACAACATTGAGGGCCGAAGGGCCTGTTCTATGCTGTACTGTTCTATGTTCTATGTAATCCTTACCGTGCTGAAGGAGGCCAATTCAGCCGATCGAGTCTGTACCAACCCTCAAAGAGCACCCTACCCAGGCCCACTCCCTTGTAACCCCACCTAACCGTTGGACGCTAAGTGGTAATTTATCAAGGCCAATTGACCTAACCAGCACCTCTTTGGACTGTGGGAGGAAACCGAAGCACCCAGAAGAAACCCATGCAGGCAGTTACCCAAGGCTGCAATCGAACCCCGGTCCCTGACACTGTGAAGCAGCAGTGCTAACCACTCTGATGCCCCAAGAAATTGATACAGGAATACATTGGAGGTAATTGGGTTAAAAATGGACTTAAAAGTGCTTTTTTATCTTGGATTGATGCCTTAAAGATTATGACTTTGGTGAATTAGCCTGTCACTTAGTAATGTACTTCAAATGAGCATCGTATTCAATTCTAGGACAGGGTTGCGGTGGGCATTGAGGGAGGTATTCCAAAGCAAGGGCATGGTCGTGTAGTGGCTATGCAATCTAGAAAACGTGAGTTTGAATCCCACCAGTTTATGAATTTGAGTTGGATTTACAAATAAGTCTGGCGACAGTAAATGTTACCACGAGGCTGTCTGATTGTCAAGTGGTAAAAATGTAAACTGGTTTAGTCATTTCCTTTGGGGAAGGAAATCTTCCATCGGCACTAAAACATGGTAGTGAACAGTAGATCGCTGTCACGTTTCTCATAAATTGAATGATATTTCATTTTATAATATTGGAGATATTGTACATGAAAGCTCAATGTGTCACTTGCTCACAAGGTAAATTGTGACCAATTCCTTCAGTGCCACATTTCTTTCTCATAAATAATCTGAAGTTAATTCCTGATTGTTTGCACATTACCTGGTGCTATTAAATTTTGATTTCTGATCCAAAAGGAAACATGACGGTGAAATAACTTTCTAAATATTTATTGACATTTAGAAATGTCAGATTCTGTCAAGATTTTTTAAACATAGGATTATATAGGATATACAGCCAGAAACAGACCATCCAGCTTTACCAGTCCAGGCTAGTGATTCAGCTCCACTCGAGATTCCTCCCATCTTTCCACATCCAAATCAATCATCATAATTGTCTATTTCCTCCTCCCTCCTATGCTTTTCTAGTTTCCCCATAAACGTAGCTATAGTATTGGCTGAACCACTCCCTTTGGTAGCGAGTCCCACATTCCCACCAGTCTTTGGGAGATAAAGTTTCTATTTGGATTTCTTGGGAACCATCATATGTTCATGACCTCTGGTTTTGCTCTTCCCCACAAGAGGAAACATTTTCTCGCTATCCAAATTAGGGTACTAGCTAGATGGCTAAAGAACTGGCTGGGCAACGGGAGGCAGAGAGTAGTGGTGGAAGGGAGTGTCTCAAAATGGAGAAAGGTGACTAGTGGTGTTCCACAGGGATCCATGCTCGGACCACTGTTGTTTGTGATATACATAAATGATCTGGAGGAAGGTATAGGTAGTCTGATTAGCAAGTTTGCAGATGATACCAAGATTGGTGGAGTTGCAGATAGCGAGGAGGACTGTCGGAGAATACAGCAAAATATGGATAGATTGGAGAGTTGGACAGAGAAATGGCAGATGGAGTTCAATCCAGGCAAATGCGAGGTGATGCATTTTGGAAGATCTAATTCAAGAGCGGACTATACGGTCAATGGGAGAGTCCTGGGGAAAATTGATGTACAGAGAGATCTGGGAGTTCAGGTTCATTGAACCCTGAAGGTGGCAACGCAGGTTGTGGGTGCCTGGAACGCTTTGCCAGTGGAGGTGGTAGAGGCGGGCATGATAGCATCATTTAAGATCCATCTGGACAGATATATGAACGGGTGGGGAACAGAGGGAAGTAGATCCTTGGAAAATAGGCGACAGGTTTAGATAAAGGATCTGGATCGCCACAGGCTGGGAGGGCCGAAGGGCCTGTTCCTGTGCTGTAATTTTCTTTGTTCTATCAAAACCTTTTAAATACCTGCACTGTCACCCCTCAACCTTTTCTTTTGAAAAGAGGATATCCAGCGTGTCAAGTTACCTGTAATCGCCTTTGTACATCTTTACACCTTCTCCAGTGCCTCTCTATCTACTCTTTTTATAATATGGTGGCCACATTGTATTCTAGGTGTCGCCTAACCACGGTGCTCTACTTTTCAATTATATTCTTCTAGAAAAAATAAACTAGTGTTAAGTTTGCTTTTATTATGGGCATGCTAACCTGTGACGCAGTACTTAATGGTTGGTGTATTTGTATCCCAAGATTCTTTATTCCTGTACCCCATCCATACTTGTACCTTCGAAGTAATAAGTGACCTCACTGTTTCACCAAAATGTACTACCTCACATTATCTATACAGTATTACTTCATTTGCCAGTTATTTGCCCATTCTGGAGGCTTATTAATGTTCTATAATTTGTTCCAGTCATTCTCCGTATTGACTATCTTCTCCAATTTGGTGTCATCCAAAAATTTAGATATTAATGTAAGCTTTGAACAGCAGTGGCCAGAGCACTGATCATTGTGGAACACCACTTCCCACCTCTGCCACTAACTATCCTTTACTCCCACTCTCTGCTTTCCCTATTTTTGTTCTCTATTCCCTCTGAAATAAAGATCAACATTCCATTTGCCTTCCTATGACCTGCTGAACTTGCATGTTAACTTTCTGTGGTTTATGTAGGAGGACCCCAAAGTCACTGTGCTTCAGCTTTCTGCAGTCTTTCTCCATTTAAATGACATTCAGCTGCTTTTTCTCACTCTTTTCACCAAAACTCTTCCTACCAAAGTACATAACTTCACATTTTCTTGCATTATATTCCATTTGTCAAGTTTTGTCCATTCATTGAACCTGACTATAAGGCGGTATTCCCCCCCCCCTTCACGCCAGGTGGGAGAATCGCTAGGGCGCCGCGCAAATTGCGCCATGCCGCCCCGACCCCCGCACGCGATTCTCCCAATGCCCCAAAACCAGCGCTGCGCGAATCACGCCGGGCCGCTTGGCGAATCGCTGCAAATGGCGAGCGTTGGGCTGAGCGGCCGCTCCGACATGACAGGTTCCCACCGGCGCCGTCCACCCCTGGTCGCTGCCGGCGGGAACTGTGCGGGTACGCTGGGGGTCGGCCTGTGAGGGGGGGGGGGGCGCAATGGGGTCTGGTCCGCGATCGGGGCCCACCAATTGGCGCTCCCCCCCCCCCCCCCCCCCCCCCCGGGTTACCTCCTTCTGCGGCCAGCCCCAGAACACCGGCGCCATGTTGGTGAGGGGCCGGCGCCCATAAGAAGTTCCCCGTGCATGCGCAGAATGGCGCGGCCCAACTGCGCGTGCGCAGGATTGAGCGGCCCCAACTGTGCAAGCGTGGGTTGGTGCGCCGCGTAGGGACGCTGGAGTGGCGTAAACCACTCCAGCGCCGTGCTGGCCCCCTGTGGGGGCCAGAATAGGTCATGCCCGGGACCTGTTCGCACCGTTGTGAAACGCGACAGCGTTCATGATGGCACGGGCACTTAGTTCCGTGAGCGGAGAATATCGCCCATAATCCTTCTGTCAATTCTTTGTGTCATCCTCACCACTTGCCTCCCCACAAACGTGTTTAATATTTAAAAAGGAAGGGAGAGACCAAAGTGAACAAAGACCACTTGGGGAATGAAACCGAGGAAATAATAATAACAATCTTTATTTTCACAAGTAGGCTTACATTAACACTGCAATGAAGTTACTCTGAAAATCCCCTAGTCGCCGCACTCCGTGCCAAAGTCAATATATGTTGTAAATAATTGTTGCCCCAGCACAGATCCCTGTGGCACTCCACTAGCAACATGTTGCCATCCTGAAAATGGCCCTCTTATCCCAACTCTCCATTTTGTATTGGTAACCAATTATCTACCCATGCTAACATACTGCCCCCAACACAGTGGGCTCTTTTTAAAAAAAATTTTAAGTACCTATTTTTTTTCCAAATAAGGGACAATTTAGTTTGGTCAATCCACCTACCCTGCATATCTTTGGGTTGTGGGGGTGAGACTCACGCAGACATGGAGAATGTGCAAACTCCACAAACTCGGGCAGTGATCCGGGGCAGGAATCGAACTCGGTGCCGAGCAGCAGTGCTAACCACTGCGTCGCCGTGCCACCCGCAGTAGACTCTTTTTAATTAGCCTTTTGTGTGGGACCTTACCAAACACTTTTTGAAAATCTAAGTACATTACATCTACTGGTTACCCTTTATCCATGCACCTCAAAGAATTCTAATAAATTTGTCAGGCATGATTTTCCCTTCATGAGGCCATGCTGAATCTGCTTGATTGTATTATGTATTTCTAAATGCTATGTTCTTGCATCCTTTATGATGGGCTCTAACCATTTTCCAATGACAGATGTCAAGCTAACTGGCTTATAGTTTCCCATTTCTTGTCAATATCCCTTTTTGAATAAGGGTGTTGCATTGGCAGTTTTCCAATCCTCTGGAACTTTTCCAGAATATAAGGATCCATACTCTCACTGTAGCTACTTTAATACCCCAGGAAGCAACTCATCAGGTTGATGAAACGTATCTGCCTTTAGCCCCATTAGTTTCCCTAGAACTTTCTCTCGTGATTGCTATTGTATTTATTTTAATAATCTTTATTCTTCCGCCAATGTTTGTTTAACTCCTCTGCCATTTCCTGGATCCCCATTATTATTGTTTCCTCCGGGTGCTCCGGTTTCCTCCCACAAGTCCTGAAAGACGTGCTGTTAGGTGAATTGGATATTCTGAATTCTCCTGAACAGGTGCCGGAGTGTGGCGACTAGGAGATTTTCATAGCAATGTAAGCCTACTTGTGACACCAAAAGTGTTGTTGTTATTTCCTCCTGTTTCATTCCCTAAGGGGTTTTTGTTCACTTTGGCCTCTCCCTTTTTAAATATTTAAAGAAGTTCTTGCTGTCAGTTTATATATTAATTGCTAGTTTACCCTCAAATCTTCTCCGACTTGTGACAATAAAGATTATTAAAAAAACATGCAGATTAAAGTCACCCATGATTAATGTACTCCCTTTTTTTTTTACATGCCTTCATTGTCTCCTGATTTGTTCTCTGACCTAGAGTAAAGCTACTGTTAAGGAGACTAAATACTCACTCCCACCAGTGTCATCTTCCCTTGTTATTTCTTATCTCCACCCATATGGGTTCTACATCTTATGAACAAATATCATTTCTTGCTATACCTCTGATTCCATCTCGTACTACCAAAGCTGCCTCACCATCCTTTCCGACTTGCCTGCCCTTATGAAAAGTCACAAACCCATCAACATTTAGTTCCACTTTGATCTCCTTGCAACCACATCTCTATAATGGCTATAAGATCATACCCATTAACCTCAATTTGGGCCGTTAATTTGTTTATTTTGTGTTGAATATGCCAATCATTTAAGTAAAGAGCCATTAATTTTACCTTTTACCCTTAATAATCTAATCATCTTGATTATTTATTATTGTCACAAGTAGGCTTAACACTGCAATGAGGTTACTGTGAAAAGCCCCTAGTCGCCACATTCTGGCGCCCGTTCGGGTACACGGAGGGAGCATTCAGAAGGTCCAATTCACCTGACAAGCGCGTCCTTCGTGACTGGGGAGGAAACCGGAGCACCCGGAGGAAACCCACGCAGACACGGGGAGATCGTGCAGACTTCACACAGTCAGTGACCTAAGCCAGGAATCGAACCTGGGACCCTGGCGCTGTGAAGCAATTATGCTAACCACTGTGCTACCGTGTCTTAAGATATGCTTAAGACACCAGGAAAACGTGCAGACTCTGCACATTATTTCCTCTTGACTCTTGCTTTTTTCAAATGTTTGTGCACTCTGTCCCTTCCTGTCACACTCTGGGTATCATTACCTAAATAACTAGCTTGCAATTCTGCCTTATCCCATTGCTTTGTCAGCCTAGCTATTCCCTCTCCAGAACCATCCCCACTCTTTTTAGTTTAAAGCCCTGTCTGCTTCCCTAGTTATGCGGTTTGCAGAACGCTGATCCCAGCATGGTTCAGGTATAGGCCATCCCAATGGTACATCCCCACTTTCCCCAGTACTGATGCCAGTGCCCCAGTGACCGAAACTCATTTCTCCCACACCAGTCTTTCAGCCACATATTCATCTCTGTCTCTCTCTCTCTGCCAATTTGCTCGTGGTTCAGGCAAAACTCCAGACATTGCACCTTGGGGGTTGTGTTTAATTTAGTGCCTAGCTCCTCAATCTGTTTTCAGACTCCTGACGGTCTCTCCACCCGCTGTTTTCAATCTACGACTCTCATCCTGTTTTCAATCTCCGGCGGGGTCTCCACTCACGCTGGTCTCGATCTCCGGCGGGGTCTCCGCTCACGCTGGTCTCTATCTCCGGCGGGGTCTCCGCTCACGCTGGTCTCGATCTCCGGCGGGGTCTCCGCTCACGCTGGTCTCGATCTCCGGCGGGGTCTCCACTCACGCTGGTCTATATCTCCGGCGGGGTCTCCGCTCATGCTGGTCTCGATCTCCGGCAGGGTCTCCACTCGCGCTGGTCTCGATCTCCGGCGGGGTCTCCGCTCACGCTGGTCTCGATCTCCGGCGGGGTCTCCGCTCACGCTGGTCTCGATCTCTGGCGGGGTCTCCACTCACGCTGGTCTCGATCTCTGGCGGGGTCTCCACTCACGCTGGTCTCGATCTCTGGCGGGGTCTCCACTCGCGCTGGTCTCGATCTCCGGCAGGGTCTTCACTCGCGCTGGTCTCGATCTCCGGCAGGGTCTTCACTCGCGCTGGTCTCGATCTCCGGCGGGGTCTCCACTCACGCTGGTCTCTATCTCCGGCGGGGTCTTCACTCGCGCTGGTCTCGATCTCCGGCGGGGTCTCCACTCGCGCTGGTCTCGATCTCTCACCGTCTCTCCACTCTGATTTCAGTCTTTGCAATATCTTTGTACCTCTTTAGCCCCTAGACCAGAGGCTTTATCCTCAGCTTTTTGTTCACTGAGACCCCCTTTTTATTTAAAATATATTCACAAAATTACTCAATCCTCATTCAATACCATGTTCCTCTGACAAATATCTAAGTGTAATAATTGTTTGACATTTCTGCCATCTCTCATTACCCACGGTTTTCTATCTTTCCCTTGATGGTCCTATTCCCATCACAGCTTTCCTGTTTTTATTAATGTACCTGTATGTTGTTGTAATGCTCCTTGATTTAATTTCACAGCTCCACTATGCCTTCCTCAGTTTTTTAACTTCTCTCCTAATTTCTTTGTATCCTCTGTCCTGCGATCCTCTGCAGTCTACGTACTGGATGTCTCTTTCCTAACCCTCAGTTGATCCCTTAAGTCTCCATGGAGTTCCATTGTGTTCAGTTCTTTAGAGGAATATATACTGCAAGCTGAATACTGTTTTAAATGTTTCCCATTGTGGTTCGCCAATATTGTTTCCCCAAGTTAAATTTGCAGCCCTCAAATCTATTTTTCTTCAATTTGTTAATCTAGTTTTCATCATGCATATTTCCTTCTCTCATATAGTGCTTTATATTATGGAAACTATTGTCTAGATGCATCCTTACTTTTATTTTCCTTATCTCCTCTGGTTCATTCTCTATCACTAGATCCAAAATGAATCTTCCCCTGTTGGGCTTTTTACATATTGAGTTTGAAAGGAGTCCAGTCCTAATGTAGGAACAATATGAATGCATTTTCTGTGACATTGCATTTGGGTTTTATAAACATCATGGAATACAGAAAGTATTCTTTGGCGACTAGGACAAATCTGAGTCTGTTTCAAGTCAGTGTCCAATTTATTTTAAACTTTGTTTATTTTATTTATTTTACACTCTTTTAGGCTGCAGATTTTTTTTCTTTATTCATTCATAAAGGGGTTTCTCTGGCCGAAGCAGCATTTCTGTTGCCGATCCCTGAGGACATTTAAGAGTCAACCACATTGCTGTGGGTCTGGAGTCACATGTAGGCCAGACCAGGTTAGGATGGCCGATTTCCTTCCCTAAAGGACATTAGTGACCCAGATGGGTTTTTACAACAATTGACAATGGGTTCATACTCGTCATTGGACTTTTCATTCCAAATTTTTATTGAATTCCAATTGCACCATCGAACCCATGTGCCCAGAGCATTAACCTGGGTCTCTGGATTGTTAGTCCAATGACAATATCACTCTGCCTGTCCAAGTCACCCTGCAGCCTCTTTGTATTCTCCTCACAGCACACACAGCCATTCACCTTAGTGTTGCATGCAAACTTGGAGATATTGCATGCACTTGGTACAAATCATTAATACATATTTTGAACTGCTGGGGTCCCAGCACTGAACCCTGGGGTACCCCACTAGTCGCTGCCTGCCACTCTGAAAAGGACCTGTTTATTGCCACTGTCTGCCAACCAGTTCTCTATCCATGTCAATACATTACCCCCAATACCATGAGCTTTAATTTTGCTCACTTGTGTGGAACCTTGTCAAAAGCCCAGTTACACAACATCCACTGGTTCATCCTTGTCCACTCTACTGGTCACACCCTCAAAAAATTCCAGAAGATTTGTCAAGCATGATTTCTTGTGGAGCGGGGCTTCATCACAGTGATGTTGAACTTAGTGCAATGAAATGGATGATATGCGGACGTTGCTTGTGGGGTGGATGCTGAACATGTGGTTTTGGGTGATCATGCTGCCAGCAACCTGGTGATTGACATAATGTTTAGGTGGGGATGGAGGTAACGTTGCAATAAATGAAGGGCATGATGCTCTGGGGAAATGGCCCTGGGGGCCCATTGTACTCGGGTGGGGGTGGTGTAGCTGGATAAATACCTCTGAACAGGGAACCCAAATAAGTACACCGTGTATGACAATTGGTTTGTGCAGTTATAGATTTGCTGCTTCTGGAGTTGGATATAGCAGAGGATGGATAAAATGGGTACAATGGGGTGGGGTGAGCAGATTAGATAATGTGGCATTTGTGGGGGAGGATGCAGTGCATGGCACGCCCATCACACAAGATTGACTTCACTGTGGGGTATAAGAGGCAGACATTGAGATTGAGTATTATAAGCAATCTATTGTTAAATTATCAGATTGCTTATCTGATGTCTACCACTAGATTAACAGAAAAATCCTCCAATTAAATATTGGGAAGATTGATGCCATTGTTTTCAGTCCGAGCTCCAAGCTCTGTTCCCCAACAACCACCTCCATCCCTCTCCCTGGCAACAATCTGAGATTGAATTAGTGTGCTTACAGCGTTAGTGTCACATTGAGATGAGTTTCCGCCCTCATTAAGACCACCTCTTTCCACATTGCCCAGCTTCACCCCTGTCTCGGCCCATTTCCTACTGAAACCCTCCTCCATGCCTTCATTACCGCTTGACTCGACCTTTTAAAAGCATTCCTGGCGGCTCCTCCCATATTCTACCCTCTGTAAACTTAGGGTCATCCAGCCCATGTCCTAACTCGCAACAAGATTGGTTCTGTAACACCGTTGTTCTTGTTGACCCATGTTGGTTCCCGGGCAAGCAACATCTTGATTTCAAAATTCTCATTCTTGATTTCAAATTTCTCCATGCCCTTTGGAGTTCTGTAATTTCCTCTAACCCTCTGATATCTGCACTCCTCTGATTCTGGCCTTTTGTCCATTCCTGGTCATAACTGCTGCACCTTTGTGACCTTGTCTGAAATTCCCTGGGCCGTAAGCTCTGGAATTGCCTACTTCCGCCTCTAACTTACTTTCCTCTTTCAACACACTTAAGCTTTTGGTCATCGGCCATCTGACCTAAAATCTCTTTTTTGCAGTTTGGTGTCGGACTTTGTTTATAATGTTCCTGTGAAACCCTCTTGGAATGTTTCTTTGTGTTAAAAGGTGCTCAATAAATTATTGTTAATTCGTCATCGAATGGGTGGCATGGTAGCACAGTGGTTAGCACTGTTGCTTCACAGCGCCAGGGTCCCAGGTTCAATTCCCTCTTGGTCACTGTCCGTGCGGAGTCTGCATGTTCTCCCCGTGTCTGTGTGGGTTTCTTCCCACAAGTCCCGAAATACGTGCTTGTTAAGTGAATTGGACATTCTGAATTCTCCCTCCGTGTACCTGAACAGACGCCGGAATGTGGCAACTAGGAGATTTTCACAGGAACTTCATTGCAGTGTTAATGTATGCCTACTTTTCACACTGATAAAGATGATCTTATGTCAGCTTTTCTTTGACAGGCATTTAGGTGTCTGTTTTCAGAAATACTTATGGTACAAAAATAGCAGAGGATAGGCCGGTAAGAGAAGCAGGAAATAACTCAATTTTTGATCATAAGAAAGAGCCAAACTTTGGGTTAAAAGAGGGTAAAATGAGTGAGTTGATAAGAAAAGCCTATTACTTAAACAAAATTTACCACAAGGAAAAACAACATGAGACGCTGAAATCTTCCCTAGAAATTGAAGATTTTTACTTGGTACAGAACCACCAGGAGCTTGCTAGTGTAATTACAGTGTGACAAATGTAAATAGTTAATACACATTGATTGTGGACACAGGAAGTAAAAAGTTTTGACTGAAGGAGTCAGGAAATGTAAGCGGATGTAATAAATGTATATTAAATGCATAAAGTGGACCACAACGTTTTACAAGTAGGTGCTGCTGGAATTATTTTTGTTTAAATCTCCTAATACTACATGTGAAAGCCATTGTTTGCTGCCTATTTAGATTGCTTCGTTGCTGCAAGCATTCTTCATTTGGTGGCTGTTCTGCTTCACAATTTCCGAATCAACTGTTTTCTGGAAAGACTGATATGAGTAGTGTTAAGATGTCTTTTTGAGGCAACATTTCAAAGCATTTTGATTCTCGGGACTATATGATAAGTTGTGTATTCAAAGTCGGGTAATCGGTGCTTAAGTCAATTGGACGTCGCGACACACCAACACTAAGGGAGCCATCCCGGTTTCGGACGCTTATAGGGGGGATGCTCATAATCTCAGCCAGGGTTGGGAAGGCAACAGCAAACCTGAAAACCTGTTT
The DNA here is from genome assembly GCF_902713615.1 of Scyliorhinus canicula. Lineage (NCBI taxonomy): Eukaryota > Metazoa > Chordata > Chondrichthyes > Carcharhiniformes > Scyliorhinidae > Scyliorhinus > Scyliorhinus canicula. Next base: position 2,171,539 of record NC_052160.1, read on the forward strand.
AAAGATGGATGGGCTGCTTCTCCCAGTAGAAATTTGCAACACCGTGAATATTGGCTCTTCAACAATATTTTTGTATCCTTGTGGGCCTCTTGCTTTTATGCTGCTATTTTCTCCACTTTATTTGATCACTTATAGGATTTGAAGAAGGGTCTCATGGCAGGGGGGGGGGGGGGGGGGTGCGTGGAAAATGACATGAAACGATCAGGACTTTAATTACCGATGGCAGGGTGTCGAATGAGTGTTGAGGCAGTGTTTTAGGTCATTGCCAAACCACCTGCAGGAAGCTTTTCTCCACCTCAACCTGTTGTTCATTTTGCTGAACCTGCTGGGATGAAAATCATTGTACACAATTGAGCATCCCTTTTTCCATTGTGTTTCTGTGATTCATTCACCGTGCCTCCTATTGATTTACATTATTTTGATGTTTTTATCACAAATACCAGCCTCCTAATAATAGAATGTCATTTCTGAATTTTCAGTACTCTTCACTTAATGGATAGGGAGGAATCTGGCATACAAAGGAACCTGGGGCCTTTCTCCAGAGTTTGGAAGAATGAGAAGTGATCACATTGAAGCATACAAAACTCTTCCAGTGTTCAACAGGGTAGATGCAGGAAAGATGTTTCCCCTGGATCCAGGGGTCTAAAACGCAGTGTTTGAATAAGAAACCATTTAGGACTGAGGTGAGGAGGAATTTCTTCAACGAGGATAGAGAATCTTTGGATTTGTCTACCCCAGAGGGATATGGAGGCTTCATCATTGAGTATGCTCAAGACAGTGATTGATACATTACCAGACATTAAAAATATCTAGGTATATGGGGATAGTGCAGGAAAATTATGTTGAGGTAGAAAATCAGTTGAATGGTACATTAAGCTCGAGGAGGCAAATGGTCTACTCCTATTTCCTATGTTCCTGCAAATAGAAAGCCTTTGCACACGTGGTGACTGGCCAGACTTTATTTGAAATATAGTTCTGGGAAGTATAGATATGCTTGCATTTCTTGGATGATTATGGGAAATCTCAAAATCAAGTCCTCCATCCTTCAGAAGCATAGGCAGTAATTGTTCTCAGAATATTTTAAATACACGTTATACTGTACAAGTAGGTATATAAATATTTGGCTACCTTATTTCCAGTACCCTATTTCTCAACTTCATGAAAACATAAGATGGCAGCTGAAAGGATTTTCAGTGTTTTAAGAAAGGGTTAATTGTTGGCTACCTGCTTGATTGGTAGTTTTTTATCCCAATTGTGATCTCATCAAGCACCCTATCTGCTCAGTTGTGATTCTCATAGAATTTACAGTGCAGAAGGAGGCCATTTGGCCCATCGAGACTGCACCGGCTCTTGGGAATGAGACCCCACCCGAGGTCAACATCTCCCTATTCCCATAACCCAGTAACCCCACCCAACACTAAGGGCAATTTTGGACACTAAGGGCAATTTATCATGGCCAATCCACCTAACCTGCACATCTTTGGACTGTGGGAGGAAACCAGAGCACCCGGAGGAAACCCACGCACAAACGGGGAGGATGTGCAGACTCCGCACAGACAGTGACCCAAGACAGGAATCGAACCTGGGACCCTGGAGCTGTGAAGCATTTGTGCTATCCATAATGCTACCGTGCTGCCCTTAGTTTCTCTTCCATCGGTTGTCGCCATTGCTGTCATCAGTCCCTTGAAACGAGGATGATATCTGCCGGGCTGCATGATTGTGTGTCCTCAGTTGACTCAGGCCAATACTGGAACCAAAGACCTTTGGATAAGAAGGACAAGAGTTGCCCAAGGAAGGGGGTTCTCGAGCTCCGGGTTCTGCTCTCTTTCTGCTGTTGTTGCTTCCCAGCCGAGTTTATGCGTTCAGTTTCTCACTATGCTGCGGCTTGTTGGATATGGCACTGCCACATATACAGATAGGGAGCGCTAAGTTTCTTTCACGCACCAGTGTCAATTTCCCCCCCTTTTCACTCCGGCCTTGAGTGTCCTTAAAACAGTATTTCTGTCCCTGAGATTGCGTGCCATTCTTAAGTTCACTGCTCAACTCGTGAAAGAAAGCTGCTATGCTTTGACTCTACCATTGCTTAAGTGGGTGTTTCTAAAGCCTGGGAGAAGGTCACTGAAAGAGCCCATGTGTATGTCTGCTTTTCAAAATGCTTAACTTCTTAACTAACCTCGTTGGGAGAATTTTGTTTCCTTTACTATAGCTACCAAAGACCTTTTAGTTTTCAAAGATCATATGAAATGAATTATAAATGTGGACTTTGTTTCAGAACTTTACATAAAGATTGCACCACTAATAAAGAATTGCAGATTGAGATATTTTAAGCACTTCTTTGGCATTGTTTGCTAAGCAGAGTTGACCAAATCTCAGAAGCAGAGAGTTTGTGTTTTTAGAATGGAGCAAAGTGCAGATCACAATAACCCTTTGAGTGAACAAAAGGATTGTCCCCTCTCTTTGGGCATCTCATCTATTAATATCAAGTCAAATGCACAAATACAATAGAATGTCACACCTCCTTCTCAGAAGGATATTAGTGAAACGGTTAGGTTTTTACAGCAATCTTGCAGCTTTCGTGGGTATTTTCTGTTAGCCCAGAAATTGCCAGGTTTATTGAATATGGGCTCCGAGATTATTACCATGAAGCGATTTGAACTCCCTGCCTCTTGGTTGTATGTTCAGTATCATAACCACAGCACTACCGTTTATATTTTTTACTTTATTGTATGATGTTTCACTTTTTAGGATTGACAGTGCAACAGCCGATCAAGACAGTTTAAAGTATCCTTTGGCCAGAGACCGGGGCAATTCTGCCTCTTACGGATTGCATTCTGCCAGTTCCGCCAATGTGTCTCGGTATAGACACGATGATATTCGAATCCTCACTGGATTTCAAAATGAAGAAGGGGGTAAGACTAGATTAAAGCCTTAATTATCTTCAACTCCACATTCCTACGCTGCATCATTCATTTGATTTTCAATATTTCCTTCTAATGTAGACTAGGGTTGGGTATTTTTTCCCACTAGATCATGATCCTTCTAATGAGTGAACATGCATTTAATTCCACAATGAGTAAATAGATTAATTGTTAGTCTCATTAGGGTTCTAAATGTGGAAACACTGCATTCTAGTTTTTTTTTTTTTAGTGACAGCTGTGGCTCACTTGCTAGCACTCTGAATCCTGGGTTCAAGTCTCAATCCAGAACTGGAGCACAACAATCAAAGCTGAACTCCAGTGCAGTGCTGAGAGAGCGCTGTGCAGTGCTGAGAGAGCGCTGCACTGTCAGAGGTAGTCTTTCTGATGAGGCATTAACTCAAGGCTCTGAATGTCCTATTGGGTGGATGTAAAGAGCCCATAGCACTGCCTCAAAGAAGAGAGGATTTATTCCTGATGGCCTGACCAATATATAGCCCAAAATCCACATTGTTGAAGCAGATTAGCTGATCATTATCGCCTTGTTGTTTCTGGGAGCTTGCTGCACTCAGTTTTCAGCGTTACACAGTAACTAAGTTGGTCTAAAGTGCTTTGGGACATGTGATTTTGAAAGGCACAATAGAGATGTAGATCTTTTTAAAACCTGCTTGGCTGTTTATGGTTCTTTTGCATTTTGCTTGCTGTGGTTAAATATTTGTGCAAGGACAGTTACTGCTGAAAAATTAGTGACTTCAAGTTCACATACTTTCATGAGAATGGAACTCATTGAACATGAATTAGCAATGTTACTCTAATCTTTGTTAAATAATTTCATGTAAGACTTCTAGGCCCAAATGTACATTTATTAAAAAATCATTTAGGGGATAAGGACCACTGACAATGGTTGACTGCCCTTAGTTGCCCTGAAGGAAGCATTGGCCCGCTGCGTGACTTGCCAGGTCACTTCAGAGGGATGATCAGTTACACTGCTGTGGGACTGCAGTCACATAGCCGTATTCCCGTACCAGCAACCCCGGACAGGTGCCGGAATGTGGCGACTAGGGGCTTTTCACAATAACTTCATTGAAGCCTACTCATGACAATAAGCGATTTTCATTTCATTTTTCATTTCATAGAGCAGATCAATTAAGGATGGCAGGTATCCTTCCCTGAAGCGCACTGGACAATTCCAGTTGTGGCTCCTTGAGCACTTTAATCACTCCGTCATCGGTGGCCATGCCTGGAGCTGCAACTCTGGAATTCCCTCCTTATGCATTTCCGCCTTTTTTTTTCTCTTTTAAAATTCTCCTAAATTTGTCCTCTTGGACCAAGCCTCTGAAATGAAATGAAAATGAAAATCGCTTATTGTCACGAGTAGGCTTCAAATGAAGTTACTGTGAAAAGCCCCTAGTCGCCACATTCCAGAGCCTGTTCAGGGAGGCTGATACGGGAATCGAACCGTGTTGCTGGCCTGCCTTGGTCTGCTTTCAAAGCCAGCAATTTAGCCCGTGCTAAATAGCCCCTGCTGATCTGGTAATCAGCCCTGATATCTCCTTATGTGGCTTGATGTCAAATTATGTTTCATAATGTTCCTGTGATAAACCTTCAGATATATAAGCTTGGGTTGTTTTCTCTGGAGCAGGGAAGATTGATGGGTGATATGATCGAGACGTACAAGATTCTGAGGGGCATCGACAAGGTGGGTAGGGAGCAGCTGTTCCCCTTAGTTGAAGGGTCGATTATGAGGAGATTCAAGTTCAAGGTGATGGGTAGGAGGTTTAGTGGGGATTTGAGGAAAAACCTTTTTACCCAGAGGGTGGAATGCACTGCCTGGGAGGCTGGTAGAGACGGTATGCCTCACATCCTTTAAAATGTACCTGGATGAGCACTTGGCACATCACAGCATTCAAGGCTATGGGCAAGTGCTGGCAAATGGGATTAGGTAGACAGGTCAGGTGTTTTTCATGCGTCGGTGCAGACTCGATGGGCCGAAGGGCCTCTTCTGCGATGGGTTATTCTGTGATTTGCTAACATGTCAAGTAGATGATACTTGTCACTGTGATCACTTTGTTAGCTGCCACCTGCCAAGCAACTTGGGACATCTCTAGTAGCAGGCTGCCTGCCCTGGGCTGGTAGCCCTCTTTTGCTGCTCTTAATTAGGATCTTGACGATTCCAACTGAATATAGAGGGTACTTGTGCCTTTGGCTCGTGATTCCATTCTCTGTAGAACATCAACATAACTTTTCAAGGCAGTATCACCCTTTGTGTGGAAGTTGCTGAGAGCAAGTTATTGCAGGCTAGCCAATCTGGTCTGGAAGTTCATGATGAATAATGAATGAGGCTGACTTTGAAAGCTCCTTCAGAATTGACCCTGTATGATATGGCTAGCACCAACTTGTTGCTTCTCCAATACCCATTCATGGAAAATTTGCCCTTTCGTTTTTCTACGAATTATGTTAAGTTGCATGATGTTTGGTTAGTTGGGGGTGGGGAGGTAGCTGCGGGGAGGTCGGTCAATATTGAAACAGGAAGTAATTGCCAGCTGGTGTGTAATTAGATGAATATCTTGTCACATCTTTCTGTGGATGGGGGTAATGCTGGGATGAGATTGGGAAAGTTGAGGATCCAGGATTGTCTGTATGCATTTGTGATAAACTTTGGTTATCAAAAAAAAGGTTACTACGGAAAACGAGGGAGGAGATTGCTGCGCCATTGGCGATGATCTTTCCATCCTCACTCTCCACTGGAGTAGTACCAGATGATCGGAGAGAGGCAAATGTTGTTCCCCTGTTCAAGAAAGGGAAATAAGGAAATCCCTGGGAATTACAGACCCATCAATCTTGCGTCTGTGGTGAGTAAAATATTGGAAAGGATTCCGAGAGATAGGATTTATGATTATTTAGAAAAACATAGTTTGATTAAAGATAGTCAGCATGGGTTTGTGAGGGGCAGGTCATGCCTCAGAAACCTCATTGATTTCTTTGAGGATGTGACAAGACACATTGATGTTCGGGCAGTGGATGTGGTGTATATGGATTTTAGTAAGGCATTTGATAAGGTTCCTCATGGTAGATTCATTCAGAAAGTTAGGGGGCATGGGATACAGGGAAATTTGGCTGGCTGAAAGAAGACAGCGAGTGGTAGTGGATGGAAAGTATTCCGCCTGGAGGTCGGTGACCAGTGGTGCCCCGCAGGATCTGTTCTGGGACTTCTGCTCTTTGTGGTTTTTATAAATGACTTGGATGAGGAAGTGGAAGGGTGGGTTAGTAAGTTTGCCGATGACACGAAGGTTGGGGGAGTTGTAGATAGTGTTGAAGGTTGTTGCAGGTTACAACAGGACATTGACAGGATGCAGAGCTGGGCTGAGAAGTGGCAGATGGTGTTCAACCTAGATAAATGTGAAGTGATTCATTTTGGAAGGTCGAATTTGAATGCTGAATACAGGGTTAAAGGCAGAATTCTTGGAAGTGTGGAGGAACAGAGGGATCTTGGGGTCCACGTACATAGATCCCTCAAAATTGCCACCTGGTTGATAGGGTTGTTAAGAAGGCGTATGGTGTGTTGGCTTTCATTAACAGGGGGATTGAGTTTAACAGCCGTGAGGTTTTGCTGCAGCTTTATAAAACTCTAGTTAGACCACACTTGGAATATTATGTCCAGTTCTGGTCACCTCATTATAGGAAGGATGTGGATGCTTTGGAGAGGGTACAGAGGAAATTTACCAGGATGCTGCCTGGACTGGAGGGCATGTCTTATGAAGAAAGGTTGAGGGAGCTAGGGGTTTTCTCACTGGAGCGAAGAAGGCAGAGTGACGACTTGATAGAGGTGTACACGGTGATGAGAGGCATGGATAGAGTGGATAGCCAGAGACTTTTCCCCAGGGTGGAAATGGCTGTCACGAGGGGACATAATTTTAAAGTGATTGGAGGAAGATATAGGGGAGATGTCAGAGGGAGGTTCTTTACACAGAGAGTGGTGGGTGTGTGGAATGCACTGCCAGCAGAGGTGGTGGAGTCAGAGTCATTAGGGACATTTAAGCGTCTTAGACAGGCACATGGACAGCAGTAAAGTGAAGGGGTGTAGGTTAGGTTGATCTTAGATTAGGATAAATGGTCGGCACAACATCGTGGGCTGAAGGGCCTGTACTGTGCTGTTCTATGTTCTAAATCAGCTGCCTTTTGAGGACTTTTTCTCTGACTTCATAGATATCATAGAATTTGCAGTGCAGAAGGAGGCCATTCGGCCCATCGAGTCTGCACCGGCTCTTGGAAAGAGCACCCTACCCAAGGTCAACACCTCCACCGTATCCCCATAACCCAGTAACCCCACCCAACACTAAGGGCAATTCTGGACACTAAGGGCAATTTATCACGGCCAATCCACCTAACCTGCACATCTTTGGACTGTGGGAGGAAACCGGAGCACCCGGAGGAAACCCACGCACACACGGGGAGGATGTGCAGACTCCACACAGACAGTGACCCAAGCTGGAATTGAACCTGGGACCCTGGAGCTGTGAAGCAATTGTGCTATCCACAAGGCTACTGTGCTGCCGTGACTTATTTGTGAATGGAAGGAAGCTTGCAATCTTTGCTAATTGGGCTGGAAGGAATAGATCTTGTCAGCTTACACCAATTAACTGAAGGCTCTCAATGACATTACTCTGATTTCACATAGCTAACTGTCAAGAGTCCTAACTTAGTAATGTAGCCACTCCGTGAGTAACAGTGTTGTATTGCAATCTTCCCATTGAGGGTATAGCAAGCTCCATTGTATGCATAGCCATATTTAAATATTTAACATTACTGTGCTTGGCTACTGTCATTCCTCACTGTCTTGTATAGATTTGGCGATGCACTTTACTGAGTACTGCTCTCTAATAAACACAATCACTTCCAAATGTCATTGTTACACCGAATATGCAGAAGTGGCTTTGTCTATTTAACAAATTTAAATTGCTAATTCCATTGGGCATGCTTGCTTTCACAGGTGGAACTTAAACCCACTACAGTGGTTGTGTTTGCTTTTCCTAAACTGCAATGGTAACTAAGTATGGAGATTTATAACTGGAAACAAAACAAGTATTCTGTCAATCATAGTTTAAACTAGCAGGTACAAAGGAATAATGACATAAGACCACCACATAAAGAGACCTAGACTGTAAAGTGCTTGCCTGAAGGGCTGCAGATGCCATACTAAGTTAGCATGGTGACTCGGCATGGTAACTGGTCCCAAATGTGCTGTGTAATGGGGCATTTGTTTGTATCTTTAAAGTTTAATTATCCTTAGTCATAATTGTTTGAAGAAATTGCTTGGGGCTTTTAAATTCTGCCCCTTTCTCTCTTTTCCTGTAGAAAGGAGGTCAGAAAGAGTAAAAGTGAGAATGAGAGCAGAGATTCTGCTATAAAGGGAGAGAATGAGCAATGGACAGTGTGCCGTAAGAGCCTTCCTTATGTCAGGTATGGGACTAGGTTAGTATTCTATAAAAAGCAGTACTAAGAGCACTGGGAATGTAAGAGACAGCAGTACATTGGCCTGTGCTAAAGTATCGATAAGATGGAGCAGGCAAAGACCAGATACAGGAGAGGACCCTGTCAATCTTTACATAGGACTGCAGTAATTTAAACAGAATGTTATGTTTCAACCGCAAGTTATTTTGTTATTCTGTGATATTTATTTTCATAAATGCGGGAGCTTAACGCACATTTGGAAAGTAGATTTTATTTTGTGTGGTGTATTTGTAGTCTGTTACCCAAGAACAACTGAAGCATATCCTGAATGATGGACCGCACAGTCCAAGCTGCTTTTTTTGTAAAAGATTCATTTAGTGGACTCTATTTTCAAATGATTTGTTTTTATATATCTCCTTGTCTGCTTCCCTCATTGGGCCGCCAAGTAAAATTACAGCTCGTGGCCCAATCTGTATTTTTAAAGGTGACCGTTACTGCCGCCTTATAATCGGTAATGCTCAAAGAATATGTTATCTGGGAAATGATGAGAAGAGAGCAGGAATAGAGGGGGTTAGTGACGGCCTTGTTTTCACTGTCCCACATTAGTTGGGAATTAAAAGTGGGCATACCTGGTGAGAATTGTGATATTTTTTTTTTCCCTTCCCCCTTAATGGGGCGATGGTCTATCGTCATAACTCTTGTAACAATTGCTGGGTGTGGCAAGTTGCATATTTTTTAACACTCACATCCATCTTGTTTGTACAAATCTTCACATCCAGTTATTTTAAATCCTCATTCCAGTTATGAATAGAGATGCAAGAATACAGATAGAGCGCCAGTTCTGATGCACATCAACAAAAATTCCATTGTAGTTACCGCATCATTGTTAACTTTTCATTCAAACTTTCATTCATTTTAATGAAAACCACAGTACATCAACATTTTTTAAGATCATCTATTGCGCAGCTTAATTTTGTGTTTTATTTTAAGTGTCTCCTCTGTTTGAAGCTGGGGAGTAATCTGGAGGTTGGATACCCTTAAAATACTAGATGACAGTTGCATGTATTTTAGAAATTTGATTGCAACTACCCAAACTCAATTTAACAAGCAGTGGATAATTTTCATCTCATTGGTCTGAATGGAATTCTGATCCCAGTGAAATTTGGAAAAGCATACTTCTGCAATTCTTTCATTTTCTCAACTTTGTTCTCTCGTTTGTTCCCCCCAACTGGTCTGAAATAGAAAGTACTGCTCACCATTCTTTCATGCACTCTTTGAGTTATTTCCATTTTATTTTCTTTATTGTGAGCTCACTATTGTGAAGATTGTCAATGGGGATAGGAAGACCTCTTTCAATCATCTGGTGCTAGCATCAAGGACTCCTGAGATCAGTATGGCATAGCCAGATGCTCCCTCCGCCCTGCCGCAGAAATGTTCTTGAAGCCCAGCACCTGAAGAGCACTTGCTGTTGCCCCCATCATTTGACACATCCAACTTTCCACAGCCAGACATTCTTTGGTTTGAGTGAGTGACATTGCCTATGAGGAGCATATCAGTATGTTGGGCCATTTCATTTATGACCTCACAGCCAACAGTGAGAAATGACTTGTGGTCATCAGATTAAGTGGATTTGAACCAAGGCTATTCCTATTCAAAAATAATCCAACATGGGGAAAGGCATCCATTTCTCCATGTTGGATTATTTTTAAATGGGAACACCCTTCTTTCCTAATGCAACTTCCTCTTTCACCCTCCATCCACCCAAGTTTTGATTTTAATAAAATCTGATTTTGGAGATACATTTTTGAATTTTGGACTTGATAAGTGTAAGAAGTGACCTCCATCTCTCCGATACTCATTAACTCCTATCTGTGAAAATAAATCTCGTTTAATGGAAGACCACTCTGGAGGTCGACAGTTTTGCCACCATAGATAGACTGAGATGACAAACGTCAGTTTCATCAGTCGTCATGTCTTTAATGGCACAGCTTTCATTCAGAGATGCCAAGTCACAGACCCGAAATGGTGTATTGACTAGCAGTTAATGGATTGAATGGAACAGATAAAGACCTGGAGATTGTGGTGATAACCCCAGCAAAACTACCAGCTTTCGCCATGGTTACTCCATTGAAGCTGACTGTTGCAGAATAATGTGGAAATCCAGAAGTTGCAATTGTGATTCTATGTTCCTCCAGCAGGCGTGCAGTCTCCAGGTCCTCAAGTGCAATCCAAAAACAATCAGTGACTTGACATAAATGTTATGCTGATAGTCTAGTAGAAAAAATCTTTGAAAAGGTTGCACATTGTTGAATGAACTAACAGAGTTTTTAATGGTGTACTAAGTTCCTAAATATTGATAAACACCCTCCTGGACCCTAAAAGTTCATTTTAGATTTGAGGAATGTCAAAATTCTCTTAAATTCAAAGTACTTTAGAAATTATAATGTGTATTTAGATGTCAATCCAATCATTTATTGATCTATTTGAAAATTTAAATTAAAAGTGAAGGATAGTCTGTCCTTTTGACTTCTGGTTTTCTGTCTCAGAATACAGTACTTCAATATCATCTGTCGATATTACTGATGCCTGGAGGTCCCTTTGTCATGGTGCCAGATTTAAACTGCCCTCAAAAGGGCAAATGTGTGCCACCGCTAGGTGTAGATCTTTATGGGCAAAATTCTGAGGTTTGCGGCAAGCACCATTCACCACTGGCCTCAATCCAGCCCTAATTATTGAGGATTTTTCTTATGAGCTGAAATTTGCACATTTATTGTGAATTATTCTGGATAGAGAGAACATGTTAGGTTCTTTAGAAAGTAAGATATTTTGTCTGTAGTAATCAGTGCAACCAATAAGTGTATTGATTTGGTTACCTTTGTTCTGAGCTGAACGTTGTACATTCCCTGTTCTTGGAATATATTGGATGTCAATTTATAATAGCTATTGGTTTTTAAAAAGCTGTGATTTTAGAAGTGCTGTATTGTGTATCTCAAAATTTAGCTTAATTTCTTTTCATAAAAATTATTAAGAAAAGCTTACTGAAATTGAGTTTTTGTCATCTGAGAAAATTTGATTTTCTTGACAGGCAGATACGATGTCAATGGAGGACTTGGTGAAAATGCCTATGGTCGGAAGTCGTTGGGGCAAGAGCTGAGGGTTAACAATGTGACCTCGGATGTAAGCAGCATTCAGCATGGGAATCGTGCTTTAGCCACAAAGGAGATGAGGAAATCACAGGGTAGGAATTTTAAGAACCTAGTTTCTGGATAATCAGTTGCTTTTACTGATAACATGTCTTCTGAGTAGCAGTGTAAGGGCCCTTCCTGCTGATTCCCTTATTTTCTATTTCTTTTACTTGTCATTATAATTTTTCGTCCATGGATCTTTAATGGAGACATACCTTTTAAGTGGAGCAGGGTAAGTGAGGAATTCAGTGCTGAGATTTTAGATTTTAAACAGCAGAACCCAGACTTTATGGCACCCGAGAGATTGGAGGGATTTGATTCAATCGGTTGGTTGGTGGCCAATAGATTGGCCAGGGACAGCATCCTGCCTGGCAACAGGCAACGATCAGATCCTGTCAGGCGGAGGTTTCTGCGGACCCAGCAAAAAGCTTCTGGACTCCGAAAGGAGAAGCTGTTGCTTCTCTCGCGTGCTCCCTCTCATGTGCCCTCTCTCACGCACTCTCTCTCACGCATTTCCAAATGTTGTCTGCTTGCTGTTGCTGTGAATTTAAAGAGAAGTCATTGCACCCTCCCGGTGGAAGCAGCTTGCTCTCTCTGCTCTGCTGCCTACAGTCTAAAGGCCGAAGTCTCTGGGCTCTGATGAGTCTACAGTGAAAACTCATTACAGACTAAAATCAAGGGTCTCAAGTTAGGCCTTATACTGAAGGAAGAATCTACCTGGAAGACATCCATCTGAAACAGACTTTTATCCTTTTAATATGTATCTTTTTCTGCTCTTCACCCTCCGTGGGGCAAGTTAAAGAAGGAGGCGTTAGAGATTAGATAGTCGTTAACCAGTTGTATTTGCCTATTTAATTATAGTTACTGTTAATAAAAGTTAATTGTGTTTAATTTACAAACCTCGTGACTATACTTACTGGCAGCCAAAGCGAACTAGGTATTTTTCAAATTAAAAGTTAATTTCAACTGTGTTGCGACTTGGTCAAGTGGGGCTGGAATTGACCACACACTAGCCCAGGGTGTTGTAACAAGTAGAGGCTTAGAAATTACCTGACCCATCAAAGCTGTTTGCTTTATTGTATTGATAATGTTTTGAAATGATTTTGTTTTAGGACATGGGCATTGTAAGCTTTTTTTGTTATATTCGCAGTAGACTTATTCTGGGATATTGCTCTACACAATGATGAGTCTCAATGCATTTTCATTGAGTAAGGGATCAAAACAAGTTTTGTTTTGGAGGGGGGTGGGTGATATGCTGTAGAACGATTTATCTTGGGACAGTTAGTCCTGTAATGAGAATGAGAGCCACATTAAAAACTCCATATTTGGCTTGAAAATTGAAATCTCAATGCCTAGAAAGCTTTTCAGCCGATGTTAATGGCTCTGGCTTAACTCTTGGACTGCATGTGTTACTCTTGAATTATCTATTCACTTGCTGATTTTCTTTTTCAAATAATTTTCTGCCTTGAAAATAAAGTGCAGGTAATTAAAGCCATATAAAGGCAGCAGCATTGAGGTTTATAAGTCCGAATGAAGGATACATTTGTACGGGACATTGGTTAGACCAGACATTGAATTTTGTGCACTTGTGCGAACCCAACTAAAGAAGGGACACCAAAATTATAGAAAACATACAGCATAGATGTGCCAGAATGATGCCAAAGATGAGAAGCTATGGTTGTGAGTAGGAATAAGATTGTGGAGATTTTTCCTTAATTCTCTCCTGTGCCTGTATAGCCTGGTTCTGTTTTTAAGCGCTTATACACATGTTGACTGACTCTCCTGCTGGTGAAGAATCAATTCCTTTTTAAATTCCAGAAGCCTCAATCAAATTAATTCTTGACTGGCTATAAAAATGTCTAATTAATTTAATCTCCCCTCATTAACGTTCTGGTTAATCTGCATTGCATGTCTCTCAAGGCGAGTATTATTTCTTAGGCGAGTGCTTAGTCATTTATTTTTGTTCTGACCATGACATATCAGCCATATGAATATATATATGAATCTAAACTTTATTGGGCATCCACTGTTCCTGGCTTTTATCATAAATACTTCGATCTGTCCTTTTATGATCCACACTGAATGGCCTCAACACGTACTATATCACGAGTCTTTGTGTTCTTGTCAGATTTCTATATATGGCCATTGTTAGCTAGGGCATTCATAAGAATAGTTGAAAGGCCCAACACTGATCCTGTATGATACTATTAGCCGCTTCCAATTCCACTACACTGGGCTGAATTTTGCAGCCAATGATACGGCAGTGGTAATCACCATTGTCCTTGAAGAACAAACAATCTTTCGTATGTGGACTTATCCTTCCCTGACAGCAGGTTAAATCTGGAGTCAAGTCACAGGAATCCCCAGACGTCCAGCAGCAGTGACCTCAGTAAGCAGCCAACCACGTTGCAGTATTCTTACAGGCAACACATCAGGAAATTAAATGATCATGACCATAAGAAAAAAGAGGAGGCCCCACAAGCCTACTCCAGCATTCAATAAGATCATGGATGATCCGAATTGAGGCCTTCACTTTGCTTTCTGCCCCCCCATCACCCTTGACTCACTTGCCATTCAGAAATCTATCTAACTCGACCTTGAATTTATTCAATGACATAGCCCCCACTGCTCTTTGGGGAAGAGAATTCCAAAGTCTAACCATCCTCAGAAAACAAATCTTCCTCACCTCCATCTTACATGGGAGACCTTCTACATGGGAAACTGTGCCCCAATTCAAACTCCTCACAAGGCAAAAAGTAATCCACCCTGTCAAATCCCCTCAATCATGTATGGTTCAATAAGATCACACCTCATTCTTCTAATCACCAGTGAGTTTAGGCCTAACCTGCTGAACCTTTTCTCCTAAGATACCCCCTTCATTCTAGGAATAAGCCAAATGAACCTTCTCTGATCTACCTCTACTGCAATTATATCCCTCTGGTAAGGAGGCCAAAACCCTACATATTCCTCCACATGCAGTCCCACTAAAGCCATGTGCAGCTGGAGAAAGACCTCCCTACTTTCACAATCCGTTCCCCTTGCAATAAAGGCCAACAATCCAGTTGCTGTACCTGGGTGCCAACATTTTGCGATTTATGTACCAGGACACCCAGATCCTTCTGTATTTGCAGATGGTTTTTGCAGTCTCTCCATTTTTAATATTCTGCCTTACTATTCTTCCTGTCAAAGTGGACAAGTTTACACTTTTTTCACATTATGCACTGATTATCCTCAACTTTAACTTGAATATTCAGATAACAAAATAAATGATTGGATTTAAGTAGAGACTAAAATAATCACTATTTGTGATTTATGTTTTGACATGGAGAAGTTGACATTCCACAAATAAGAAATTAGCTTTCAGAAGCCAATGAGGTTGTCTGGAAAAAATATGGACTTAGTACACCTTTTAAGAATCCAGTTGCGATTCATTCAACAAGGTGTAAATTTTCAAACATTTTCCCAGTGTGGCTAACAATATGAGTGGCAGTTACATCCATTTGCTGATTACATAGGATTGCCCTTTGTGGGGAGGTCCTCCGTAACACACCCTTAATCACGGACAACAACTTCTAGATTCCCTCATTACTCTGCGCATGTGTGGACTATCATTTTCTGTTTAGCAAAGACAGTGAACATTGAGATTTGCTTTCATTACCACTGGAAGGTTTGGGCCATTATCCCTACATTTGTCTTCTAACTCCTAACCAATGTCCTTACCAAATCAATGATTTGTCTTCATTTGTTAGTTTTAGCTAGTATGTCTCATGTGGAACCCTATCAAAAGCATTGTAGAAGAATGTTAAAACAATACATACTGTATTAAACACAAATTCAATTAGATGAGTTGGACATATTTGCTCTTTCCAAATCCATGTTGGCTCTCTTTATTCATTTAAAATGTCTCCACCTGCTCAGTTACTCTCTCTTTTGTTGTCGGACATAATAAGATCCCCACAACAGTGGCTAAACTAATAAATGTATAATTTCCTGTTTTTTCTCTCTTTAAATAATGGAGCTATGTTTGCAATATTTCCAATCTAGAACAATTCAGAATTGAGAGCATTTGGGAAGTTTGTGGCTCGCTTCTTTAAAACCCTGGGGTGGAAACCATCGGGCCTGAGGATTTGTTAGTTTCTTTGTGTCAATTTTTCTATCACATTTTGTTTTTTAGTCCTTGATGCATTATGGTTTCCCTTGGAATGTCAGGTATATTCTCTTCCTCTATGAAAACTGGCACAAAGTAATTATTAAGCAAGACTTATTTCATTATTTTAATTTGCGATGTTGCCTATATCTCTTTAAAAAGAGACCACATTACCCATGTCTATTGGCCTTTTTTCTAATAGTTGTCAAAATAGTGGTAAAAGCTTTGTGTTAATCGTGATATTTCTTGAGACTGCTATACCTCTTATTCCATCTCGTACTACCAAAGCTGTCTCACCATCCTTTCCTCCTGCCTGCCCGCCCTTATGAAAAGTCACAAACCCGTGAACATTTAATTCCACTTTGATCTCCTTGCAACCACCGCTTTATAATGGGTGGCAGTGGCACAGTGGTTAGGACTGTTGCTTCACAGCACCCGGGTTCTATTCCCACTTGGGTGACTGTGCAGAGTCTGTACATTTTTACCAGTGTCTGCATGTGTTTCCTCCGGGTGCTCCGGTTTCCTCACACTAGTCCCAAAAGACGTGCTGTTAGGTGAATTGGACATTCTGAATTCTCCCTCCGTGGACCCGAACAGGCGCCGGAATGTGGCGACTAGGATTTTCACAGTAACTTCATTGCAGTGTTAATGTAAGCCTACTTGTGACACTAATAAAGGTTATATTGTTGATTCTATTACGTTGTTTCTTTTTGTAGCTCTTCCTGTTATTTGTCTTCCTTTGTTCTTTATATCTCTCTCAGTCCTAAGGGTCTGCATGCTCTTTACAATGTTGTATGCTTTTATTCATATTTGTCTCCTCCACCATGGCTCTACTTATGAAATATATCTCTAAATACTGATCTGTCCTTTGCCAGTCCACCCCTTGCTCAAAATCTGTTACATTTCTTACTTTACCCAGCTCTGATGAAAGACCATCGACCTGAAACGTTAACTCTGTTTCTCTCTCCTCAGTCCTACTGATTGCTTCCAGCATTTCTGGTTTTATCATGGAAGTATTATCATAGAATTTACAGTGCAGAAGGAGGCCATTTGGCCCATCAAGTCTGCACCAGCTCCTGGAAAGAGCACCCTACCCAAGGCCAACACCTCTACCCTATCCCCATAACCCAGTAACCCCACCCAACACTAAGGGCAATTTTTCATGGCTAATCCACCTAACCTGCACATCTTTGGACTGTGGGAGGAAACCGGAGCACCCGGAGGAAACCCACGCAGACACGAGGAGAACGTGCAGACTCCGCACAGACACTGACCCAAGCCAGAATCGAACCTTGGACCCTGGAGCTGTGAAGCAATTGTGCTATCCACAATGCTACCATTCTGCCCCGGAGGAAAGGTTCCACCGAGATTTGAACTCTGATCGCTGGATTCAGAGTCCAGAGTGCTCACCATTACACCATGGAACCCCAGCAATAGTATTGACTGGTTGGTTGCCACCAGAGTGTCTCATCCCATGAAAGTTAACCATACCAGGACCTAGAGTCCTTGTAATTGTTGCATTTAACCTTTTAATAACCTGACAATTAATTTGATTATAATTTCATCAATGTTGGATAAATGTTCCCTTGCTGCTAAGATTATTAATTAAACCTAGCTCAGTGCAAAATGTAATTTGACCTGCTGTCTTGTAGTTTTGAGAATGCAATTTTCCAGAAGCTGATCTTGAATGTATGCAAAAGGTTTACCAGCTTGAGTTGAGCTAGTCTACTCTTCCCAATCGTTATGAAAATTGCTTTAAGCCTTTCTAACCTCTGAATGAATACATTCTGTCACTTTATTGTTGCTGTTGGGGCCTGTCGATCATCAATCACTTTGCTTGTAGAAGAACTGGATGAAATCAGAATCCATTGGGTCACCTGTTCAAATGAGAATTTTGCGAAGAGGCCATTATTGTAGGGATGTGGAAACTGATTCCACCACAGGCTGTTTTATATTTACCAATTTCAAACATTACTGCATTTATTTGGAAGAAAGTAAATTATTTTTAGTTCCTATTCATATTCCTTTAAATATTGCAATCTTAAATTAAGCATATCTAATGTTTCTTTGTACCAAAGATACCAGGAAAGCTAACAATAAATCTACGGGGGGCGGGGAATTAACTAGATTCAGTATAGGTTTTTGGAAAGAAAGTAATGGACAGAGAAATATCCAATTGTTCAACCCCAGGGTTTTAAAATAAATCGGTGAGGACATTGTTGATAATAATCATGATCTTCCAAATTTCCCTGGGATTGAGAAACTGCCAATGTAACTCCATTACTGTTTTTAAGAATGATAGGAGAGAAACTAGGAAATTTTATGTGGAAGATATTAGAATCTGTTATTAGGGGCAGAGTGACTGAGCTAATATAAACTCACCAGGGAGAATCAGCATGAGTTTGTAACAGAATTCACGTCTAATAAACCCAAGTTCAACATTTTTGAGGTAAGTATCATTGTAGATAAAGGTGTGTTTATAGATGGTATTTATATGCACTTCTAAAGTACTTCACAAGGTTCTACATAGATGGTCAACAAAAATGAGAGCACATGGAATTGGGGGCAACCTATTGACTTGGATGGTTATTGGTTTAGAGGTAGAAAATAGAGAATGAATTTGCAGTGAAACGTGGCAGGATGTGCCTAGTGGTATCTCCCGGGATCTACTGGGGCCTCAGCTATTCACTATGTTTATAAATTACTTGAATGAAGGAATAGAGAAATATGAGTTTGTTGATGACGTTAAGTTTGATGACACATTAAATAGTGTAGCTGGGAGTATGAAGTTGCAGGGGTTCATTGATAAATAGTTTGAGGGCAAAACTGTGAAAGATGGAGTCCTTGTAGAAGAGTGAGAGATTATCCACCAAAACCCTAAAACAAAATCAGTAAATGGCAGGAGGGTACGAACCGTGCATGAGCAGAGTAATTTAGGCACCACAAATACGCTGGCCACTCAAAGCTTAGTGGAAAAGCTAGGTGCAGAAAGAAAATTAAAATATTGATGGAGTGTTGGCCTTTGCCTTGAGGGCTGGAAGACAAAGCAGTGGATGTTATTTACAGCTATATAAGGATGTGGTGGATCCCATCTGAAGCATTGCATTCAATTCTGGCCGCGGCATCTCAGAAATGATTAATTGGCCTTCGAAAACATTCTGTATAAATTCACCAGAATGATACCAGGATTAAGGTTCAAGTTATGAAGATAATTTGCATGGACTAGGCTTGTGTTCCTTGTGTTTGGAAGATTTAAGGGATGTTCCAATTAAAGTGCTCAAGATGATCAAAGGAACTGATAAGTGAGATGGAAACTATTTCCTCTCTAGGGGGCTCGAGATTAAGAGGGAGTAACCTTGAAATTCAAGCTTGTCTGTTAAAAGTTGATGTCAAAAAGCCTTTCTTCGCACAAGGATAGTGGAGATCTGAAACGCCCTTTCTCCCCAAAAAGGGGAATCAGTTGAAAGTTTAAAAGCTTGAGGTTGAACTTTTGTCAGGTAAGGGTATTGGGGATTATGGAACCCAAGTGGGTAGATGGTGTTGAGGTACAAATCAGCCATGGAATGGCAAAGCAAACTCTAGGGGTTGAATGGCCTACCCGCATTCCTATGATATACACCAGGTTTGGTTCATTTTGTCAAATCATTTAATTTATTCTGTTTATAGAGCGATCTTTGTCTTATTCTGATGAGTCTCGACTGTCCAATCTTCTGCGGAGGATTTCCCGTGAAGATGACAGGGAGCGTCGGCTGGCTACAATAAAGCAATTGAAAGAGTTTATTCAGCAGCCAGAAAACAAAGTGGTGAGCTTTTTTAAAAAGGGAGCAAATGGACGTGCACATCTGTTAGCATCTGAAGGGACAGGTTAACATTTCTTCAACGCTGGGCCGACATGCTAAATGCTAACTTCTCTCTCCATTTGCTGCTGGGCGTGCAATGCAGCTAAGCTGTTTACATTGTAGATGTGAAAATTGGGGAGATTTGACTTTGGAGGAAAGTTTCTCATTTATTTGTTGTATAATTGCAATTTTATCTTTTTGCAGGTTCTAATTAAGCAACTAGATAATGCCCTGACTGCAATCCAGGATGTGCTTAATGAGAGGTACGTGTGACACAATGGCAGTTTGGGCAAAATTTGTAATTCTTTTAAGGAATTTTGCACTACGAAAAAGAAAACAAAACATTTTATCGGGATATCATTCTCACTAAAAGTTCTTTTGTGTATTGCTTGGGTTTAGCCAGCAGTTTTTCTGGACCTTCCTCCCTTCCTTTTGTGGAAGGGAAAAGACAATAAATCAAAGTAGTATGAATTCTAACCTTCCACATTTAAATAATGTAAAGGTCACTTGTTTGCACTTGCTCAAGAAATCTTTAAACTATTTGATAATTTTAATTTTTCAGCCTCTTTGCTACATCTGGGCATTTCAGGGCAGCACGGTATCACAGTGGTTACACAGTTGCTTCACAGCTCCAGGATCCCTGGTTTGATTCCCGGCTTGGGTCACCGTCTGTGCGGAGTCTGCACATCCTCCCCGTGTCTGCGTGGGTTTCCTCCCACAGTCCAAAGATGTGCCGGCTAGGTGGATTGGCCATGATAAATTGTCCTTCCTGTCCAAAAAAGGTTAGGTGGGGTTACTGGGTTACGGGGATGGGATAGGCTTGAGTTTCCAAGGGCCGGTGCAGACACGATGGACCAAAGGACCTCCTGCACTGTGTTCTTTGATTTTTATATTTTTCACTAATCGTGCATTTGATCTTAAAATTCCACCTGAATTTGGGACCTCAGAATCGCATGTTACTTTGTGGTGTGGGATGTTGATGTTCCAACAAATTATTCCAGCCCTTTTAATTTGTGGAGTATCATGTGAGTTATAAGCCTGTAGTCTGTTATTGTAGTAAACCAGATTTCTGCACCCCTGATCTTACAGAAAAGATCCTAATCTTTGAGTAGGCCTGATTTATTTTTTTAGTTTCTCATTCTGGGATCTGTAAAGGACATTGGGTAAGGTTTGCTTAGGCATTAAGTAATCCTTGTTTGAAATCCGTTGTCTTACTAGTTTATGAAGAGTTAAAGATACAAATTAAATTCTGATGGTTGTAACTTTATTTTCTGTGACTTTAGAAGTACTAAAGGATACTGAAGGAAAGTGGCTGTTGTATGACTAGCTTCTACTATTATAAAAATATTGCTAATCCCACTTCTAATGACAAATTAGAGAATTTGTATTCTGGCTTGTAACTTGCTTCAATTGTTGAAATAATAAAATGACAAACTTTTGGAGATAGCTAAAATTCACATCAAATTCAGAACTTAACACAGATGCATTTTTTAAAAGTCATATGCGGCATAGATGTATACACAATGCAAGGTACTAACATTTTTCATCTTGCTACCAACAGTAGTAAACTACTTCATGAACTACGACAAGAAGGAGCTTGCTGCCTTGGCTTGCTGTGTGTATCTTTGAGTTACGAGGCTGAGAAAATCTTTAAGTGGATTTTTAGCAAGTTTAGTTCTTCCACCAAAGATGAGGTAAAACTTCTGTACTTGTGTGCCACCTACAAAGCATTGGAAACTGCAGGAGAAAAGAAGGCGTTTTCATCTGTAATGCAGGTTAGCCCTTAAGTTTGCAACCTTTCCCAATGGAAAGCAGGAATGTTCGTTTTACATGTTCAGTTTTTGATAATCTCAGTTGGTAGTCACGATGCCTGGTAACCTGAATGTTGACAGTAACTGTAAGGAAGATTACAATTTGATCAGAACTATGTAGCATTTTCTGCAACAGCGTACCCTTCCAAAGATTGTGTGTCATAGAACCGTCATAGAAAATGTCCTGTTTGAAATACTTCAAAACTTTCAGAAAGCATGGAAGATGGTGCTAAACCATTGTCAGACAGCAGTATAACAATGCAGCATTCATTTTGTTGAAATTAATTTAACTTTTAATTTTTCCTAGCTGGTAATGGTCAGCCTGCAGTCTGTTTTGGAAAATGTGGACACCCCAGAACTACTATGCCAGTGTGTGAAGTGCATTTTATTGGTGGCTCGCTGTTATCCCCATATATTTAGTACCAACTTTAGGGTAAGGATATTGAGATAAATGACATTATATAATCTTTTCAGAATTTTAGCTGCAAATTAATATCTGCTTTTAATTCTAAAGGACACTGTAGATATACTTGTTGGATGGCACATAGACCACACTCAGAAACAATCCCTTACACAACAAGTATCAGGTAAGATCACTTTATTTGCTGCCGTATATCCGTAGATTGTAAGATCCTACGAATAAATGTTTAATATATGCGCATAATAGCTCCGTTTAGCTGTCTGCCAGCCCTACATTCCTCCGATATCTGCTCTAATTTTGGACCTGAATGCCTCTGATTTGAATTGCTCCCAATGTTGATATGCCTTCAGCTGCCAATGCTCCCTAATGTTCCTCCTTTAAGGCGCACTCCCGTGTAACCTACCTCTGACCAAGCTTTTGGTCATCTGCCCTTCAATGTCCAATCTTATTACTCTCTCTAAAGCCCTTTTGCAATGTTATGACTATATGAATACAAATTATTGCTGTTGAACTTTAACTGAATTAATTGAACTAGTTTGAGAAATCTATTACCTGAGCAGGTATTCATGATAAGAATTTTAACATTGTGTATTTTTTTTCTAATTGCATAGTGCTGCACTTGAGAAATAAGTCACTTGCTGATATTTTTGCCCATGTTAATTGCTGCCTCGTGTCTTATTAGCTTTACTCATTTTCATTTTTCTTTTTCCCCACATGTTTTGAATTGTTTAACTTTGGTGTCCTGGGCAGCACGGTGGTGCAGTGGTAGCATTGCAGCCTCACGGCGCTGAGGTCCCAGGTTCGATCCCAGCTCTGGGTCACTGTCCGTGTGGAGTTTGCACATTCTCCCCGTGTTTGCGTGGGTTTCACCCCCACAACACAAAGATGTGCAGGGTAGGTGGATTGGCCACGTGA
The DNA here is from genome assembly GCF_902713615.1 of Scyliorhinus canicula. Taxonomy (NCBI): domain Eukaryota; kingdom Metazoa; phylum Chordata; class Chondrichthyes; order Carcharhiniformes; family Scyliorhinidae; genus Scyliorhinus; species Scyliorhinus canicula. The sequence goes on from NC_052160.1 coordinate 2,194,223, forward strand.
AATTACCCCTTAATTGGGAAAAAAATGAATTGGATACTATAAATTTATAAAGAAAAAAACTTTGGTGTCCTTGTGCGAAACAAATTAAAGCGTAATGGTTGAGTAGAATCTGTGGAGAGAGAAAATGGAGTTAACGTTTCGAATCCGTGTGACTGCTCAGAGCTGAAGAAGAGTTTTACAGACTTGAAACATTAATTCTTATTTTTTCTCTCTCTGCAGTTGGTGCCAGACCTGAGATTTTCCAGCTTTTTCTGTTTTTCACATTTCAGCATCCGCAGTATTTTGCTTTATTAAAACGTAATGGTATTTATTGTGTTGTTCATTCTACAGGTTGGTTGCAGTGTTTGGAGCAGTTCTGGGTTGCAGATCTTGGATTTTCCACAACCCTTCTGGGACAGTTTTTAGAAGATATGGAGGCTTATGCTGAGGTGCGGTACTATTTTGACAAGCGTGAAATACTCCCAAATAAAAGACTGCGTACATTGTATGACACACTGCTCCCCATCTGCTAGTTGTTTTCCACTTCTTTGTTTGCAGAGAAATAAACATCCAAAAATGTTAATTGCAGTAAACGGATTCACATTTTATACCCAATGTAAAATGGATAATTTTCTAATTTGAAACTGCTGATTATTCAAATCCATGGAAGCTACTGTTTTTTCCCAAAATATGAATTCAAAATTATTCATGCCTACTGGTTCCTAATTTCAAATGTTTTACGGGCCTTTTCTTGAGGGCAAGACAGTTGTCCAGAAAATTCAGTGTCTGTCAGTTTGCTGGACCATTGTGCTGTAGTGGCGTGGATGCCATTTTGGAAACGCACGAGAGAGTGCAGTTCAATAAAAGAAAGACGGACTCCTTTATATAACCCTTTTGTGGCCACCGGACGTCTCAAAGCGCTTTACAGCCAATGAAACACTTGTTTTTGAAGTGTAGTCACTTGTGTAATGAAGGAAATGCAGCAACTAAACTACAAACAGCAATGACCAGATAACCTGTTTTTTGTGGGGATAAATATTTTCTAGAACATTGGGGAATACCTCCCTTGCTGAGACAATAATGACTCCCACCTCTTGTACCATCTCTACTGATCAGTATCTGCCAGAATGTGCTGATGATTTTTCTTTATAGTTGTCTGTTTCAAAGCATACCAGGTGTGCTGACTATTTGGGGTATTTAAGCAGCTTCAGGCAGATGATCAGACCAGTTTCAAGTTTTAATTACCTTGGTGATATGTCTGTCATTCTTTGGTGTCAAGTTGTGATGCCAAATGAAACTGGAAAAGTAATTGAGACATTTCAAAGTTGGATTATCGCATCACCGCTGGGGCACGTGATGAATTTCCCAGGAAATTTTGGCTTTGGATTGGTGTAGGTTGTTGGAGAGATATTGCCAATAACTCAATTGCTGCAAGTTCCCAGCTAGTGTGCTGGGCCCATTGAATGATCAAACGGGACCAAAGATGATTATTTTATTTACAGCTCCTAATTAGTGAATGAATTGACTGATTATTTACATTTACAGGATCTTAGTCATGTGGCCTCTGGAGAGTCTGTTGACGAGGACATTCCACCTCCTTCAGTCTCATTACCAAAGTTAGCAGCATTGCTGAGAGTGTTCAGCACTGTGGTGAGAAGCATTGGAGAACGTTTCAGCCCAATTAGAGGACCTCCAATCACTGAGGCTTACGTGACAGATGTAAGAAAATACATTTAGATCACTTTTGTACCAAAGGTTTTAGTCTTCCTCTTACTAAGGAAAATGTGATTAAACAGTAACTTTTCTGTGAAAATTGTGTTTTCTTTGCATTAAATTTTGAAGGATTCAAAAGAAGCATAGCAATTAAGGTTCTCAATGGATCGGTAATTACCTAGTTTATAATATCTAAAGTCTGCATTATTTTTAAAATCCATTTCCCTATTAAAGTTCACAAACTTACTGGACTGTAACATTTCGAGGATCTTGTTTAAACTGTGTCTCTCTTTTAATCTAGGTCCTTCTGAGGGTTGTGAATTGTGTAACCACGGCAAAACAAGTTTTCTTTTCTGAGGCAGTATTGACAGCCGCAAATGAATGTGTCTGTGTCCTACTGGGGAGTATGGATTCTGATATAGCCAAACATTGTGAGATTACCATTACCTATGGGTTGGATCAGCTGGACAGTTGTCAGTTGTTTGGTGCTGAGTATATCATCTCTGTCTTAAACCTCTTGACTCTGGTGAGTCTGCCTGCGTGTTTGAAGATTTACACTTTTGAACCAATTGTAATTAGCTCTGTTCAAAATAAAAAAGTACTTCTTGAATCATTGTATTTTGATTCCATAGCTAGAAAGGGAATTTGCATTTATATGAGCACTTTATGAACTCGGACATCCCAAAGTACTAAATAGCCAATGAAGTACTTGGATGTGCAGCTACTGTTGCAGGAAAGCTCAAGCAGCCAAACGGCCCACAGCTGGGAGCCACAAAAGGTGATGAACAACCTGATTTTTAGTAAAGTTGTTTGAGGGGTAAATTTTGACCAGAGCACTGGGAGGTGACCCTTGCTTTTCAAATGCAAATACCTATGGGATCTTTTGCATCCTTCTGAGAGGGCAGTTTAACACCTCACCTGGAAGATGGCACCAGGCTGTACGAATCAGTTCATAACCTCATAGTGTCAACCCAGATTTTGTGCCCAAATTCATGAAGCCGATCCTGAACCCGCAACCACCTGACTCTCTCGAGTGTTGCCATTGAGCCATGATTGACCCCTATAATAACTTAAGTTCCTACAAATTAAGTTTATTATCCTATGTACTGTCATAATTTTTAAAAAGAAGTTTTGTTTTTCAGATTGTGGAACAAATAAATACAAAATTACCAGCATCATTTGTTGAAAAATTATTTTCACCACATTCTAAGTTACTTCAGCTCCGTTTTCACAGGGAAAAAGAGGTAGGACCACGGACAGATGAGTTGAATGTGCCGCTCAATAAGGCAAGATTCTACTCTGGTCGAAATGAACATTTTAATATAGTATGTTAGAATGTTATGAACATATAATTAAGCACTACATATCTGCTATTCTACTTGTATAGGTCCCTACTTTGCATGTCATTTTGAAGTTGGCTTTTTTGGAAAATTAAAGGATCACATATGCTGAGAACATTTTTTCAGTCTTTAAGGCTGTCTTGAATTTCTAAGGATGTGTATGTAGGAATGAAAACAGTTGGTGTTTAAACAGAATGGAATACTGTTCTCCCCGTGCCTGCATGGGTTTCCTCCGGGTGCTCCGGTTTCCTCCCACAGTCCGAAGACGTGCAGGTTAGGTGGATTGGCTGTGCCAAATTGCCTTCAGTGATCAAAAAAAGGTTAGGCGGGATTATTAGGTTATGGGGATAAGTGGGTCGGTGCAGACTCGATAGGCTCAATGGCCTCCTTCTGCACTGTATGTTTTATGTTTGTTCTATGACTGTCAAAATGAGAGTCAATGTTTTTGTTTCTCTCCCTGTGCCGCTGTAAATGTGGTGGACCCTCTATTTAAGTGTAATCGGGGCTTCCACCCAAGTTGTGACTGCCTGGTGAGAAATTCTGAAGAAATTCACCCTCGTTGATTTAGCCAACTTTGTGATTCTGCAAACTAAATTGCTGCAGCATAGATTGGATGCCAACGGAATACATTCCAGTTTCAAGCACTACCGATCGGAACCCCTTTTATTGATCCTCATACTTGGATATTTTTTATTCGGTATTTTTGGTGAGATGCTCAATTTAATCTTTTCTGTCCAAATAGTACTCGCAAATGTAGATCTCATGTTGTGAAATAAATTGGACCATCATTATATAACAGCTATATTCTATATAACTCTGGCTATCCTTTCCTACCCAGGTTGTTTCAGCTGCACAATTTGTATATCAAGCTGTGTTAAGCCTGAAGAATATTCCTGTATTAGAGACTGCCTACAAACTTATCTTGGGGGAAATGACATGTGCACTTAACAATCTCCTTCAAGGCCTGACTCTTCCTCTGGTCTGTCCAGAGATACAGCATGAAGCTTTCAGGGACAAATCATTCAAAGAGGAAAATGCGGAGTTTGTAATACTATTCGACTTAAGTGCCCTTACTACAATTGGAAATGCAAAAAATTCCTTGATTGGTGTAAGTATGGTTCTATTATGAAAGCGGTAAAATAATTACACACTTGCATGGCTCCTGATAAAACAAAACTGTTTGTGTGACAATCTTTTCTCAAACTTCCTTGACACCAACTTGGGAACCCCTCTTTGGAAGAGGATAAGCTGGAAATCTGTCTCGGGTCCTATATGTCACTGCTGCTCCAGGCTTACTTTTAATGACAGCATTGTGAAAGTTTGTTTTAAAGTCTGCATTTGAAACATGCAACACATGAAGTTCCAAAAGTGTGTTTTCCCAGTTTCAAATCATTTGCAGTTTATGGTGGGAAAATTATACATTTTAGTTGCATGTGAATTGTTTTAATGTTTTATCCTTTTCTTTCCAGATGTGGGCTCTCTCTCCCACTGTGTTTGCCCTCCTCAGTGATAACCTTACAATTGTACATGCCAATCTTGCAGTTCATTATCCTGCCATCCAGTATGGAGTCCTGTACACTTTATATTCCCATTGTACAAGGTATGTTGAACTTTGGGGGGTCTGTCCTTGTAAAATGGATGTCAATTCTTTGGATGGCCTGTAAAGTCTCTGACCCTTGCATTCATTGAAATTAAATAACATTCAAGCTACAGGAGCGGTTTTCCATTTGGAAATGACTGTGTTCTTGGATGGCACAATAACCAAAATGTGGAGATGGCGGCGTTGGACTGGGGTGAGCACAGTAAGAAGTCTTACAACACCAGGTTGAAGTCCCAACAGGTTTGTTTCAAGCACTAGCTTTCGGAGCACTGCTCCTCCTTCAGATGAATGAGGAAGGAGCAGTGCTCCGAAAGCTCGTGTTTGAAACAAACATGTTGGACTTTAACCTGGTGTTGTAAGATTTCTTACAATAACCAAAGGCAGGGTTTGAACTCATTGTTTTTATTTGGGAGAAGGTGCCTAATGTTCACTTGATTTATCAAGTCATCAATGCTTACCTGATTAATGTAAGTGATTTGTGTTATTTGAGATATCGTTTCAGCTAATACTCTTAAGAGGTAGGGTCTATGTTGACCTTCATTTGCTCCGAAACTAGCGTATTACCTCTCCACATAAACAGCACTTTTAATTAGTGAGAGGTTGGGAAAGCTTTAGGTCAGTGCCTTATAAGGAGCAAGAGTTGGCATCATCTTATGGACATACAGCAAGGAGAATTTTAGATCAGACGGTAAAAGAAACAGCGTGTTCATTGACCACGTACCTAGTGTTCCAGATGATTGTCAACTTCACATGGGTGCCTTGATATGCATCTATGTTTTGTATTTTAATAATTAAATTCGTAACGATATAATTTTCCACATTAAAGATGCTAAATATACGTTATATTTAACAGTCTGAATTCAGTTCAACTATCCATTTTTCTTTAAAATTTTAGCAGTCTTGTGCAGTTTACTAAAACTGTTCATTCATTATTTGACTGTGTTTGGAAAGAATTCTGTCATTTTTATGATACATGTGCATACCAGTTCCAAATAGTGTAGAAATTGTTCAATCGGTTTTATGTTTGCAGGCATGACCATTTCATATCCAGCAGCCTTAGTTCATCATCGCCTTCTCTGTTTGATGGTGCTGTTATCAGTACTGTCACAATGGCAACAAAAAAACACTTTTCCATCATACTGAATCTTTTGGGAACATTGCTCAGTAAGGATATTTTGAACCATGATGCAAGGTAACCAGCTTTGCTGATCGCATTTTACCAGTTGAACAAATTATTCTGATCTGAATTTTTTCATTGTAAATTCTACATTGTATTTAAGAATTGTGTACCTGGCTAATTCAATTCTTTGAAACCCTATTTTTGAATATTCAGGAAATTATTACTAACCTGGGCATTAGAAGTAACCATTTTAATGAAGAAATCGGAAACTTATGCTCCCTTGTTTGCTAT